>NW_027363081.1:422500-525000 GCF_046119375.1 Phyllobates terribilis
CTCCACACATACCGCTTAGAATTATCATCAAAAAATTCTATCTTCGTCTCATCAGACCAGAAAATCTTATTTATCATAGTCTGGGAGTCCTTCATGTGTTTTTGAGCAAACTCTATGCGGGCTTTCATATGTCTTGCACTGAGGAGAGACTTCCATTGGGCCACTCTGCCATAAAGGCCCGACTGGTGGAGAGCTGCAGTGATAGTTGACTTTGTGGAACTTTCTCCCATCTCCCTACTGCATCTCTGGAGCTCAGCCACAGTGATTTTGGGGTTCTTCTTTACCTCTCTCACCAAGGCTATTCTCCCACGATTGCTCAGTTTGGCTGGACAGCCAGGTCTAGGAAGACTTCTAGTGGTCCCAAACTTCTTCCATTTAAGGATTATGGAGGCCACTGTGCTCTTAGGAACCTTGAGTAATGCATAAACTCTTTTGTAACCTTGGCCAGATCTGTGCCTTGCCACAATTCTGTCTCTGAGCTCCTTGGGCAGTTCCTTTGAGCTCATGATTCTCATTTGGTCTGACATGCACTGTGAGCTGTGGGGTCTTATATAGACAGGTGTGTGCCTTTCCAAATCAAGTCCTATCAGTTTAATTAAACACAGCTGGACTCCAATGAAGGAGTAGAACCATCTCAAGGAGGATCACAAGGAAATGGACAGCATGTGACTTAAATATGAGTGTCTGAGCAAAGGGTCTGAATACTTATGACCATGTGATATTTCAGTTTTTGTTTTTTTAATAAATTTGCAAAAAATGTCTACATTTCTGTTTTAATCACACGCTGATGACCTATCTTATGAAAAGAGTCAAGTCCCAGACAACCGTCTTTTACTCTTTACTGCCATCTTCCCCATATTTAGGGTGGATAGTGTAGGGTGCCCATTGTTCATACCCAGAATCTATGCCTGTTCCATGTGCAGGAGGTGTGAGTTGTATATATTACACAAAGGCCAACATTGGAGATGAACTCCAATCCTGACCGTTTTAACCCCTGTGATCAATAGTGACTTTATTAGTCAATAAAGACTCATTCAGACGTCCGTGGTAATCAGTCCATGCACGGACTTTCCCGACCCTAACGTGACTGCTTTATATATTTCTATGAAGCTGTAGACACTCCTGACCCGAGGGCATGTCATTCTGTACGGGGAGTTGGGGAGGAGCGTCAATGTTACTTTGTAACCGCACAGATTTATGTGTCATTTATGTCCATTTTATAGTATTGGGGTAATTTACCTGGGGGATCTAATAAATTCCAAATCATCAAATATTCTGAATTATTACATGTCCGTCATAAAGTATACAAACCTCCCTTGGATTGGTACAGAGAGCCCAAAAACAAGCTGCTAATTCAAAATGTTATCAGGGTAATTTCCTAATTTTCTGCTCAGTTTCTTGCTTCTGATCTTGTAAAATTCCCCATTCCATTGCTGATCTGTGCCAGATTATCTGGTTCATTAACCCTCAACTGGTGAGGTGGGGTTTTTGTCACGCAACTGGTGAGGTGGGGTTTCCTATACCCCAGTGTTTAGAAATCTCTTATTTTTACAGAAAATGCGAAGATCACGTTTGTTTTAATCGTTTTCTTATTGGCGATTGATTGCATATGAGTGTAACACATTTTTGACACCCAGAAATGGATGGAAGCTAGTGAGACACGTACCCTCATACCAGCATTTTTCAATGAATGGCAGCCGAACAAAAATTCCCTGGGGTGTGGCGACCCCCACCTCACCAGTTGAGGGTTAAAGGGATTTTCCTTTAACCCGTTGGTGCAGCTGTTTTTTTTTGTAACTGTGCACTAGTCACCTTCCTTGGGTCCAGCACAGGGTCTCTGCCACTGCTCCCAGTGTCTGTTACTGTCCTTTGGCCTCACGTCGACAGCGCTGCAACCAATAACTGAGATCAGCAGCTTTGCCCGAGTTAACGGCACTACTTGCTCAGAGTCACTGAACTCACTGACTGGCTGCAGCGCTGTCAATGTGACAAATAGCTGACACTCTGCATTAGACCCAGAGAGGGTGAGTAAAGTATTGCTTTAAAAAAAGAAAAGAAAATTGTATTAAAAAACCTGTAGTGTAATTCTTTAGCATCTTCTATAAGTGCAGCATAAATGACTCTAATGCTATGTCCGTAAAGGACAGAGGCCCAATCTCATCTATACACACCAGCACACACAACACAAGGGAGTTTACAAAAATATTCTAATTGCACATTACGGAATAAACTACTTTACATACGTACTTTGTACTGATATAGTCACAATTAGGGTAATATTGCTTGACAACATATTTTAAAATATCTTAAAACAAAAATCAATTTCTGCATATAAATTACAGCCAAAATATGCAACACAAAATAAAAAAATAGATCATGATTTTATTATACTCGTCACAAAAATAAGCAATGATGGCATCAATAAATAAACCATAAATAATATATATAAAAAAACACACAAAACCCTTTGCAATCAAGGAGAACTCCCAAAAGACCTGCGGCACCACCGTTGGGGTTTGTTCACACACAGCGCTTGTGCAGAATTTTTTTTTTTAAATCTTTGTACCATAAATAGCCACAAAATCTCATTCACATGTTGCATATTTGTTTATTGACCCACGGTGCGTTCTCAATTCAGGAAGAAGCATGCACCTTTTCATGACCCGCGAGCGTCTGTCTGACTCCAGCACACCTCCTCATCAAGACCAGTGTGAACAGCGCCGCTCTTGATGACTCTGGCCCCATCTCTTTTAGGATCATGTTGAGACTGGACAAAAGTAAGAGCTGCTATATTTTTTGCCCTCATTCATTTCGAGGATTAGTGTCCCTTTAAGAGGCTTTCCCTTTCATTGTTTTTGGGAGTTCTACTTTTAAAAGGGTTGTCCTGGATTAGAAAATGAAAACTCTATTCCCCACCTTCCCCCGCAGACACGGCCCCATGTCTGTTACTGCGGCTCAGCCCCTACATGGCTGGGCTCCCACCCCAGGCACAGATCATGGGAAGAAGACGCTGCTTCTGACCATCACGGACCTCACTTATAAGCTGCATCTTCAGAAGATTTTGGAATCTGCAGTTGGGAGGGACGGTCATTTTATGATGATCTTCCTATTACATCTAGTAGCTTTGTTCTTGTATTGTGGCACTACAAGCGCTTGTAAACTCGTCTAGAAAACCAATATGATATTGGTCACAATGAGCAGACAAGTCAAGAAGTGAGAGCGATTATTCTGGTAAGATTATCCATGCAATTTACAAAAAAAACCTAATAGCAGCTTCAATGAGCATTCAAGATGGCAGCCGTCCGCTATGCAGCAGGCAGACACGTAAAGGATGGCGGGGGGATACTACACAACATTGACTCTTACCATATTAGTACTAGCCCAGTAATGTGACGCTGAGACCCCACATGGAACTACCCTGCAGCACGAATATAAAAGGATCAGTACGTTTTCTGAAAACCAGTGTCGGAAGCACTTAGAGAGACCCCTATGGCTCTTAGCCCCCAGATAACATGCAAGGATTCAAGTACGCGGGACCCCGCTAATCCGCTGATGGGCCGGATATCTGCAACGTACAGAGCTGGAATTCCTACAGAAATACAAAAGTGACCAGTAAATTCTGGACTATAAATTCTTATTATCTGCTTTTATTTTCGCTTTTCAAAAGTGGTATCTTATTTTTCCACCCCAATGTATTCTCAAAAAAGTGATGGGAAATGCAATGTGTAGGGCCATCCTATAGGGACCACAGCTGATTTTTCAATTTCTTTGGGGTTACTGCTCTACCTCGCTTATATAAGTCAATAAGAAAGTCTCTCCCCACTATATTATGGAGACCTACATAAAAGTGCCAAAGCTTTTTGTTTTTTTTTCTTTATTTCCTCCAATATTGTATTCATACAGGAATGCTTCCATTAAAGTTTGCAGCATACTGTACTTTTTGGCATCTGTTTGAAGGATGGACCTATTTTGAAGTTCTGAAAAGTCTAATAGATCTGTACCGATACCGATTAATAATTAAAGGGGTTGTCCCGGACTTTAACATTGATGGCCTTTCTTTAAAGAGGTGGTCCACTACATTGTATAATGACCCCATCGATTTACACATGTTAACTAAATAAATGTTTTTGTAAATACCTCCTGCTTCCATATGTACCTGTGGGTGGCGCTATTGCTGACTGCTCAGTCTGCATCACGTGACCCCGGCTGCAGGTATTTAAAAGGTGTGATTTGATGGGGGCATTATACAATGTAGTGACCACCTCTTTAAGATAAGTCATCAATGTTTGATCAATTGGGGTGCTCATTAGCGGAGCTGCACTGCAGAGCTCTGTGGAGGGAATAGTGGCTGCGGCTGCGTACTACACATCTGCCCCCTAATGATTTGAATGGGGGGCCGATATGTAGTACTCCGTCAACAGAGCTCGGCACCTGAGCATTTCTGGCCACCATTCACACAGGAACAGCTACAGCACGCACTATCAATCAGACATTGATGATCAAGTATAGGCCTTCAATAAAGTCTTGGACAGCCCCTTTAAAGTCTCCAAATGAGATTCTGAAGTTTTGTTTCATTGGCAGTCTATGTGGAAACAGTATAAAGTTACAGAAGATGGGACCGATGGTATACCATAGCACAAAACATTAGTCTTTAAGGGATTATTCAGCCATAGACATTGGGTCATGGTCTTAATCATGTGATGAAAATCACATTGTTTTACTGTAAATTGCTGTGGTCACAGGCCAAACAGTTTATGCTTGCGTCCTTTTTTTCGAACTTTTCTCGGCCAGGTGGCAAGAACCTTACATGTGATAGTCATGCCTAACATAACTAGGAGGTAGGGAATTAATACCCAATGTCAGATCCTGGATGACCACCATTAGTCTACCAGCAACTTACACAGAAGCAAAGCACATTCAGATCTTTCACACAGTGGACCTAAACCCGAAAACGATGTAAGTGTCCATATTTCCAGTACAGGGCACCTTAGTCAATGACAAACCTTAAATATACAAATATATTGGGACAGGATTCATGCTCCACGGACATGTGGTTTGAAATCATGAAAGGAAACAAAATGCATTATAAGGTTGGCTCTTAAAAAAAGATAACTGTTTCTGAATATTCCCGGAGGCTGCAGACACGCACTTAAGGTGTAGAGCCAATAAACGATGAACAAGCGCTCATAGGAATCATTTCAACATACCATTATTGGCCCATCTAACCAGGACCACAATCGGCAGACAAACTAGGAAAGCACCGTTTCATTGGGTGCGATACATTTTATGCATTCATTAAAATTCTTAACGGCAGCACATTACTCAGTGTAAACAGGAGACGTGCTGCTGATAACATGATACCAGATTATTAGCGATCATTGTGTCCCCGTCATTGTTTCGTCAACCTGTGTATGCACTTTTCCATTTGTCAGTCGTTCAATTGCCTGGATCAGACCGACTATATAGGACATTAGTATCTGGTCTCCGCTGCACAAACTACCACTGATACATGTGAACAAAGTCGATATGTTTTTTTTTCCCCCAGTATATCCCTCCCAGCTTACATCACTCCCTATAAATAAATAGAAGCACTAATATAATAGCAAGTGGTTAATAAGACCTCTAAGCAGTCAGGAACACTGCTTCATCTGAATCGGGATCCTTCCCACTGTCCTCGCTGGGTAACGAGTCTCCACCACTCGGAGACCGGCAGCTCAAGTCCTCCACCCCAGATTCCTGGTCACTGTTAGCTGACAGGTCGGGGTCCGAGCTCTTCAAATGGTCCTGGGTTAGGATCAGGGCCGAGTCCTCCTCACCTTGGGATGGACTACGAGAGGGAAACAGCTTCAGGTTGGTGCTGTAATCTTGGGGCGTATTAGCCGGAGAGTGTTTGGTGATGCATATCTGGAAGTTGTGGATTTTTGGCTGGTCATTGAGATTCTTGTAGGTTTCATTTGACTCTCTAGTTTCCAGTTTTGTTAATCTCTAAAGGAAAAATTGTTAGACAAGAGCAAAAGTTACATTGGGTTAGGGCATGTTAATGTAACCTCTACATGCAAGTCGATCAGCAGTGGTTTAATGGTCTGTTTAGTAAGGCCGGCCGCACTTATGTTATCGTCAGCACATTTCTCGTTTACACAGGACAATGTGCTGCTAATGATAATTTTTAAACTTGCTCAAAAATTATCACACCAATGAATGTTTTGCCCCTCCATTGGATGTTTGATGGCCTGTTTAGGCAGCCAACAGTTGGGAATGAGGGAACGCTCCCTATCCCAATTATTGGCCTGCCTAAATGAACCTTTACTTGAAAACTTGAAAATGAACAAACTTCTCTGGTGCCATAAAAAAGCCATAACCGATTTTAAGGAAATCCTGAAAACATGGCCTGTTGGTGGATCCTGAGGACTGGAGTTGAGAACCACTGCTGTAAAGGGTTAGGAGATAACTTTCTGAATGCTGGAGGTCTGACCGATGGGACTTTTAGCGATGCTGAGAATGGGGCTCTTCAGTGATCAGCAGAAGGCCTCATTCACATGTACAGGTTTAAACAGGTATGCGAAAAAATGGTATCAGTGTGTCCATTTTTACCATCATTGTGTTATCAGTAGTGTTGAGCGATACCTTCCGATATCAGGAAATATCGTATCGGATTGGATCGGACCGATACTCAAAAAGTATCGGATATCGCCGATTCCGATACCGGAAACCAATGCAAGTCAATGGGACAGAAATATCGGAATGAAAATAAACCCTTTCTTTCCTTGTAGGTTAATTCTACATGAGGTAAAACAACTAAGAATAATGTAGAATGTATTATGCGAAAAGCCGGCAATTCATCAGCGCATACACCGGTACCCGACAATTTACAACAGAAAGAATAGAGCTTCACACATAGATTAGATAGATAGAAACATGTCAGTCACATATATATGAAGTACAGTGACAGTGTTGCTTAATGTACTTGTCATTTAGTGTAAAGGATTTATTAAAAAAAATATTAGTGTTTTCATGCACCGTCTCTTTAAAAAAGCCGGCCGGCAATTCAGCAGCGGTACCCGACAATTTATAACAGAAAGATAGAGCATCACACATAGATTAGATAGATAGAAACATGTCAGTCACATATATATGAAGTACAGTGATAGTGTTGCTTACTGTACTTGTCATTTAGTGTAAAGGATTTATTAAAAAAAATATTAGTGTTTTCATGCACCGTCTCTTTAAAAAAGCCGGCCGGCAATTCAGCAGCGGTACCCGACAATTTATAACAGACAGAATAGAGCTTCACACATAGATTAGATAGATAGAAACATGTCAGTCACATATATATGAAGTACAGTGACAGTGTTGCTTACTGTAATTGTCATTTAGTGTAAAGGATTTATTTAAAAAAATAATAGTGTTTTAATGCACCGTCTCTTTAAGAAAGCCGGCCGGCAATTCAGCATCTGTACCCGACAATTTAGAATAGAAGGAATAGAGAATCATACATAGATTAGATAGATAGAAACATGTCAGTCACATATATATGAAGTACAGTGATAGTGTTGCTTACTGTACTTGTCATTTAGTGTTAAAATAAAGGATTTATTTAAAAAAAAATTGGCGTGGGGTTCCCCTTAATTTTAGTCTCTAGCGGAGGTTAAGCAGACGGCTGGGGCAGATGTTTGAAGCCTGGGAAGGGGGTAATACCCACGGAGCTTCCCAGGCTGCTAATATCAGCCCCCAGTGGAATACCTAGCCTTTACTAGCTATTAAAATGGGGGACCCCCCCCCAAAAAATGACGTGGGGTCCCCCCTAATTTAATAGCTAGCAAAGGCTAGGCAGACAGCTGAGGGCTGATATTAATAGCCCAGGAAGGGTGCCATGAATATTGGCCCCCTCCCAGGCTAGAAACACCAGCCGTCAGCCGCCCCAGAAATGGCGCATCCATAGGATGCGCCAATTCTGGCACTTAGCCTCGCTCTTCCCACTGCCCTGTAGCGGTGGCAGTGGGGTAATAGGGTTGGGGTTGATGTCAGCTTATAATACCAGCTGACATCAAGCCCAGGTTAGTAATGGAGAGGCGTCTATAAGACACCCCCATTACTAACCCCATAGTCAAAGTTAAAAAAAAAAACACAAACACCCAGAATAAAGTCCTTTAATTGAAATAAACACACAATTCTTTATTGTTCTCAATTAAACCATACTTACCATCACGCCCATTCCAGCTGAAGCCAATGATCTCCTGCAATAAAAGAAAAATAATAAAGCAACCTCATCCTTACCTTTCCATGGTTCCCACGATGGCTCCAGCTCTGCTACATCGAGATGACAGGCTGGACCGCAGCAGAACGCTGCCATCCAGCCTGTCATCCCGCAGACACTGAGAAGCGCAGGCATGCTTGCGCTCCTCAGTGTCTCTCTGTGACGGCATCCAGATGAGCCGACAATGAACTCGGCTCACCTCATGCACGTCACTGACAGCGTGGGAGAATTTTCACGCTGAAGCGCTGAGTGCAGGAGAATTTTCCCACGCTGTCAGTGACGTGCATGAGGTGAGCTGAGTTCATTGGACATGAACTCGGCTCATCTGGATGACGTCACAGAGAGACACTGAGGAGCGCAAGTATGCCTGCGCTTCTCAGTGTCTGCGGGATGGCAGGCTGGATGGCAGCGTTCTGCTGCGGTCCAGCCTGTCATCTCGATGTAGCAGAGCTGAAGCTGTCGTGGGAACCATGGAAAGGTAAGGATGATGTTGGTTTATTATTTTTCTTTTATTGCTGGAGATCGTTGGCTTCAGCAGGAATGGGCGTGATGGTAAGTATGGTTTAATTTAGAACAATAAAGAATTGTGTCTTTATTTCAATTAAAGGACTTTATTCTGGGTGTTGTGTTTTTTTTAAATACTTTACTAGAAATTCATGGTGGTCATGTCTAATATTGGCGTGACCCCATGAATTTCGGGCTTAGGGCCAGCTGATAATGCCAAGCTGGCTTTAACCCCTTTATTACCCAGTGAGCCACCGCACCAGGGCCCTGGATGAGTTGGGTACAGCGCCAGAAGATGGCGCTTCTATGAATGCGCCATTTTCCGGGGCGGCTGCGGACTGCAATTTGCAGCGGGTGGGGCCCAGAAAGCTTGGGCCTCCCTGCGCTGCAGATTCCAGCCCCCAGCTGCCTAGTTGTACCTGGCTGGACACAAAAATAGGGCGAAGCTCCACGTATTTTTTTTTTTAATTATTTCATGAAATTCATGAAATAATTAAGAAAAAAAGGGCTTCCCTATATTGTTGTGTCCGGCCAGGTACAAATAGGCAGCTGGTGGTTGGGGGCAGCCCGTCCCTGCCTGCTGTACCTGGCTGGACACAAATATAGTGCGAAGCCCCACGTCAATTTTTTTAAAATTATTTCATGAATGGTTGGGGGCAGCCCGTTCCTGCCTGCTGTACCTGGCTGGACACAAATATAGTGCGAAGCCCCACGTCAATTTTTTTTAAATTATTTCAGGAATTTCCTGAAATAATTAAAAAAAAATTGACGTGGGGCTTCGCACTATATTTGTGTCCAGCCAGGTACAGCAGGCAGGAACGGGCTGCCCCCAACCACGAGCTGCCTATTTGTACCTGGCCGGACACAACAATATCGGGAAGCCCTTTTTTAAAAAAAATATTTCATGAAATAATTTTAAAAAAAAATACGTGGGGCTTCTCCCTATTTTTGTGTCCAGCCAGGTACAACTAGGCAGCTGGGGGATGGAATCTGCAGCGCAGGGAGACCCAAGCTTTCTGGGCCTCCCCCCCACTGCAAATTGCAGTCCGCAGCCACCCCAGAAAATGGCGCGTTCATAGAAGCTGGATGCTGTACCTGGCTGGCATACAAAAATATGGCAAAGCCCACGTCAAAATTTTTGGGAAAAATTAATTAAAAAATAAATAATAATTTAGGGACTGCATCTTTATTAACTCCTCAAATGTCATTTAGTGTTAAAATAAAGGATTTATTTAAAAAAAAAATTGGCGTGGGATGCCCCATAATTTTAGTCTCTAGCGGAGGTTAAGCAGACGGCTGGGGCCGATGTTTGAAGCCTGGGAAGGGGGTAATACCCACGGAGCTTCCCAGACTACTAATATCAGCCCCCAGCTGAATACCTAGCCTTTACTAGCTATTAAAATGGGGGACCCCCCCAAAAAAATAACGTGGGGTCCCCCCTATTTTAATAGCTAGCAAAGGCTAGGCAGACAGCTGGGGGCTGATATTAATAGCCCAGGAAGGGTGCCATGAATATTGGCCCCCTCCCAGGCTAGAAACACCAGCCGTCAGCCGCCCCAGAAATGGCGCATCCATAGGATGCGCCAATTCTGGCACTTAGCCTCGCTCTTCCACGCTGCCCTGGTGCGGTGGCAGGGGGTAATGGGGCTGGGGTTCATGTCAGCGCCAGCTGCCATGAAGCCCAGGTTAGTAATGATGGGCGTCTATAAGACACCCCCATTACTAACCTACAAAGTGTTAAAAAGAAAAAACACACTACACCCAGAAAAAAATAATTTATTTGAAATAAAACACACCATTTTATTTAATTCTTAGTTTATTAAAAAAAAATAGTTACCTGTCCACGTTCCTGCGCTGATCTCCCATGCACAGCTGTCACATCTGGAGATGGTGACAGCTGTGCATGGCTGCTGTAAGCTCACGCTGCCGGGAACACGTCCGCTCCCGGCAGCGGGAGCCACTGACTGAGGTCACCGGAGTGCATTCAGGCAGCGCAGCTCCGGAGACCTCCTTGACGGCACTGCTGTACCGTGGGAATTTCTCACGATACAGCAGGGCCGTAAAGGAGCTAACCGGAGCAGCGCTGCCTGAACTCCGGCGAACCCGCTTATGCAATGACGGGGCTGCTTTACGGCCCCATCATTCTAGCGGCGGCAGCGGTTCAGAGCGGTCACATTCTATGTGGCTGCTCTGAACTGGAGATCATCGTGGGACACTCGTGGACTACTACGGAGGGGTAAGGATAAGGTTGTGGTTTATTATTTTATATTTTATTACAGGAGATCGATGGCTTCGGGGAATTAGGTGTCTAGGTGAGTATAGGTGTAGTTTTTTATTTTTTACTTTATTTTAGGTGGCGATCGGAGGGGACAGGTAATGTATGAACTAATTTATTGTAGGCAACCACTGGCCACCAATGACATGTATTTAACATTTATTGGGGACACAGTAGGGCAATTTATATAGCAGGATCAGGCTGATGGGAACTACTGCTCCCATCGAGCTGATCCTGCTGGCACGAGTGGACGGGGGACAGACATAGGCAGATGGGAGTAGTAGTGTCACATCGGCCTATGTCAGCCTGCACGCACACACCCGCACACATCGCACAGACACCGCACACACCCGCAGACATCGCACAGACATCGCACAGACACCGCGCACACTCGCAGACATCGCACACACCCGCAGACATCGCACACACACCCGCAAACATCGCACAGACACCGCACACACCCGCAGACATCGCGCAGACACCGCACAGACACCGCACACACCCGCAGACACCGCAGAGACACCCACACACACACCAATCATGACCGGTCTGGGAGGTGAGGCTGACCTGTGCGGCCATGGGAAAGTTCATGTGAGTTCATGCAATGCAGTCAAGCATGAACTCACATGAACCCTCCGAGGGCACCGCGGCTACTTCCAATGAACAGCTGATCGGCATCACCTGATACCTCAGCTGTTCATTTGAAATAACCGGCGGGAAAGCGCAGCACAGAACGGGAAAGCCGGCGGTGAAGTCTTTTCACTGCTGGCTTCCCCGCCCGGGTCCTTCGCTCCCCGCTCCTTGGTGCTGCGCTCCCCGCCCGGTCCTAACTTACGATCGGGATGGGAGGTGGCGAGGGGAGCGGAGGATCGGGGTGGGAGGCTGCGGGGAAGCAGTATGGGGCTGTGTGATTGTTTAAAAGCCGGCGGCTTTTTACCGCGCGCCGGCTTTTAAACAATCAGGAGAATTCTCTCACGCTGGGATGGCATTCTGATGACAGGCTGGATCGCAGCTGAGCGCTGACATCCCGCTTGTCATCCTTCAGAGACACTGCAGAGCGCAGGCATTATGGGAACTTCCGATTCCGGTATTCGATATTGTAAAAGTATCGGAATTAAGTATCGGAATTCCGATACCGCGAATATCGGCCGATACCCGATATTTCAGTATCGGAATGCTCAACACTAGTTATCAGTGTTCTTCTCGTGTGGATAAATATGTTATAAAGTTTCTCCTATGCTTTGTAATGTTAAAGAAGTTGTCCAGTACTTTATATTGCCCCCCCCCAATGTATCCCCCCGGGGCCCCTAAGACTTTTTGTAATTAGCTTGCGTTGCTGATAATGCCTGTAAGCTTCGCTATCGGTGGCCGCTCACAGGCATCACGTGACCCCACGCTGATGTCACGACAAGTGAGGCGTGACTCAGCGCTGGGGTCCTTACGGTGGCTGCTGGGTTGTGGGCAGGGTTACACCTCCTCCCCACACGTCACACCCAGCATCCACCGCGCTTTCCCAATGAATGGGGAGAGGCAGAGCGTGCGGTGGATGCCGGTTGTGATGTGTGGGGGGGGTAACCCCGCCCACAGTCTGGCATCCACCTGGAACGCGGAAGACAGAGACCCCCAGCTGCTGCCAGCGACATCGGCAGATGTCAAAGCCGGCTGCAGCCGGGGGTCACGTGATGCCTGTGAGCGGCCAGTGATAGCGCCACTCACAGGCATTATCTGCAACGGAAGGTAATTACAAAAATCCTTAGGGGCCCCGGGGAGACACATTGAGGGGGGGGTAATATAAAGTACTGGACAACCCCTTTAATCTCGGACAGCACCATGATGCCATCCGTGGGCTGTCTATGTTCTTCATGGACCCATAGACTTGTATAGGTCTTTTTCATCTGTGATATTGGAAGAAAAAACAGACATGTCTCCGTGAGTTTTGCACAGACACATAGTCCATGAAAATACACAGGCATGTGAATAGCATTAGCATTAACACGTACATGTGGATACGGATGTCTGAATGAGGCCCCAATGAGAGCTTGATATTTTAAGAATATCTCTTTAAAGCCATGATCCTCTAGTTACAAGGATGTATCTCATGTCCTTGGCTACTGACCTGCAGGTTAGGACATTTTGTGACTGGGAAAGAAGATCTACAAGATTTCAACATTACTCAGGACAGAGAATATCTTCAAGAAGTATCTTCTAGTGGACCATTGGTTACATCAGGAACTGTGCAATTCTTAAATCCATGTACCCATCTTATTTTATTATTGGCATTTTGATTTCACCATTCTTATGTTTCTCTGTACAGTGGCACTGCCAGCGATGCCAGCGACCCAGATGGGCAGGAAAAAACTGAAATGGTTTAGGTTCACATACCCATTCAGTCTCCGGATATGTGGGAGTCCCTAAGGTCTGACACCCCCACCAATCCTGAAGTGATGGCATATCTTACCAATATGCCATCACTTTATACATTTTTCTCCTGCACAGTTATTGAAGATTTTTTGCCAAGGTTCAACCTTCACAGTTTATAAGTGATTGCTGTTATCCAGACTGTGGGGCACCGTGTGATCAGATCAGCATCAGGGACACGTCAACCATCCATATTCTATTTCTGTTACAAGCCTATAGTGACCATACACAGAGCACATATTCTCTCACATCAGTTCCTTCCTCTCCTTCTCGCAGTTGCACAGAAAGTTTCCATACTGACAGGAGTATATATGGTGTTGTATGTGGACCAAGAATCTCTCATTAAATTCAAACGCACAGGGAAACTGCTCCATGAGCTGCCAGACACATTCCAGGAACTGGTCTATCACTGGGCACACCTCCTTGGGATCCCCATCTAAATTTCCATACCTTAAAAAAAAAAAATATGCTGAAGCAATGCAATTGGGGTATATGCATGCAACATCTTTTTCAGGTGGACTGCACTCCCAAATCCGCCTGAGACTGGGAATGGCACAGAAAAACTACAGTAAGTATATTATATTAGAATGTATGGTGGTTTTTTTTTTGTCTCTTTTGCTGAGAGGAGGAGAGCTGATGGAAGATTTGGAAAGTGACACAGCTAAACTCAGCTGTGCTGACCCTAGCCCCACACTGACTGCTGGGCCCATATCTGAAATGTGTTGATTGATGGGATTTGAATACAGTTGATATTCTAATCATGCAGGAGGTTAGACCAGGAGATCCGGGCTTTCATTATAACCCACACACTGAGAAACCTGCTGTAAGATATGGTGTGGACGTGTTCTTTTTCTAGCATCTTGCTGCCTGTTTATAATTGGACAGCATCGTACAAGGAGAAGTACATGCCCCACAGTGAAAGCTCTCTGATAACACCCACTTGGATGTAACGAAAATTAACTCATTAGGTGACAAATACTTTGATTGTTAATATCCCTGCAACAGAGATGCAAAATAAAAAAAGAACTAGCAATTTTTTTTTTTTTCTGCTCTGAAGCTACAACGTGTTTTCAGTTCAACATGAAAAATTTGGTGAAATTCCCTCTGTAAATAAGTGACTCTGTTTGACTTTTCCAACATATGTGCAGTGACCAGGGTTACCTGTGATTAAATTTGTGTCCAAATGAAATCCAGTCTTTTTCAATTAACACCTAATAGTAATTGGGAAAAATAAAAGTTACACTATGCAAAAAATATCAACTCCGTAAATCTCCACCAGTACATAGAGTATATGAAATAAAACCTCTTACCATAAATCCTCTGATGGTTCGGTAATAGGGGTCAAGTAACAGACTGGATACAGAGCAGACCTGAGCGGTGCGGTCCCATCCATCAGAACAATGAACGAGCACGCTGGCGCCCTCTTCTGACACGGCCTAAATGTGCAAATTAAATGTAAAATATTACACATTTATATAATTACAAATCTCGTTTATTCTCAGCACTAAAAGGATCATTTTTGTACAGTCCGTGCCTAGAATAGTACAAATCAGACAAGCAGCACTAGAATATGAACAGATACAACACATCTTACCTTTGCAATGAAGATACCAGCATCTAGGATTGTTTTCACGTGTTTTAACCAGCCAGAGGATTCAAGACCCCAAAGAAATTCACCCATAGAAGGAGATCGGAGCCCCCAAACTGCAATCATGAACAGAACAATAAGCTCACTATAGCAACAGATTCTGTATGTGAAGTATTTCTGCTCCAAGACTTGAGATAGAGAATATATATATATATATATATATATATATAGGGTTGTGTAGGATACTCCAAGTGAGGATATGACTTAAAAATTGTACAATGAAAATGTAAAATTCTGTATTATTTATTATATTGGGGTTGGTCACTTTATATAAAAAAAATTCCAAAAGGGTGATAAAATGTAATGTTTGGCACATACAACTATAGATTACTTCCCCGGAGTTTGCCTACTTCCTAAGGTGCGCCTGGAGGCCATGTTTCTCCCCAGGTAAGTTATACACCTCTACCCATCTACGTGATGTACAAGAAAACATGATTCATCAGACCAGAACCCTTTCTTCTATTACTCTATGGTTCAGTTCTGATGCCCATATACCCTTGTAGGTGCTTTTGGCTGTAACCGGGTCAGCATGACAATGACCAGTGGGCATCTCCATATGTAATAAGCTGCAATACTTTATCCTGACATCTTTTCTTCATAGCCAAAAGTTAATTTTTCAGCAATATGTGCCACATTATTTCTTCTGCAGCACCGGACCAGCTGGGGCTACTGTACCTTTCGTTCCACACAAGTATCAATGAGCCTTGGGCGCCCATGACTCCGCCACCTGCTCACCGGATGTTCTACCCTGGTAGGCACTAACTATTGTATGCCAGGCACACCCCACAACACCTGCTGTTTTTGAGATCTTCTGACAACCCTCATGGGGACACCTCTGACAAGGAGAATATTGAGATCTCTAGACATCATGATTTGTCCATTGAAAATGGAGCTGTTTAGGGAATAGAGCGCACAGAACATAGGGAAAAAAAAACAGTGGAGGGGAAAGAAATAATTTGAGGTGCTCACCTGGAGGGATTGTGAGAGTCACAGCTCCTAAACCAGGAGTAATAGAACGCTAGCTGCCATCTATAAGAAATATCTTTTATGTATTCTTTTACCCTATGCACAAAATAAACATTCATGGAAAACTATAAATTGGCAGCAGCGTGTGCAATGTCCTCAAGGGCCAACATACATACGCTGAAAGGAGATTTGCAAATAACATTTTCCGCTGTTGCCCGTTCCTGTGGCACCATTAATGTACTAGGCCTTAATGAGTTTGGTGACATAACGTCTTGTGATCGCTATTTTAACTCTCTAAGAACCAGGGAGTTTTTTATTTAAGCGCTTTTTGTGTTTATGGAGCTGACGTTTTTATTGATACCAATTTGGAGTACATATAACGTTTTGCTAGCTTTTTATTGTATTTTTTTGTTAAGTGAGGTGACAAAGAACCCACAATTTTGGCATTTTGATTTTTTTTTCTGCAATGTTTACCGCAAAGGTTAATTACCATAATTCCATACTTTGATACATCTGACTTTTACGGATGTGGCGATGCCAAATGTTATTTTTTCCGTTTCTTTGTTTTTAATAGGGAAAACGTGGGATAGTTAAAAATTATCTATTTTTTAGATTTTGACTTTTTATTTTTTTTACATTTTTTTTGTACCCATTAGTGGACTTAAACATGTGATCCTTGGATTGCTTATATATACTGTAATACCACAGTATTGCGGTATTTACTGGAAATCATGGTTTCCTATGGCACTCAGTCTGCTGTAAAAAGTACTAAGATGGGCCTTAACAGTTGGACATGTGCATTCAAAAGTTTAGAGAAGGTCACATTAAGTTCACCTGAAAAGGTTAGAGGGCATTTTAGGTTCATCCTGAAATTTCACCCAAAAGCCAAATATTCCTAACTTTTTGTGGGTAGTGTATATACACACACATACAGTACAGACCAAATGTTTGGACACACCTTCTCATTTAACGATTTTTCTGTATTTTCATGACTATGAAAATTGTACATTCACACTGAAGGCATCAAAACTATGAATTAACACATGTGGAATTATATACTTAACAAAAAAGTGTGAAACAACTGAAAATATGTCTTATATTCTAGGTTCTTCAAAGTAGCCACCTTTTGCTTTGATGACTGCTTTGCACACTCTTGGCATTCTCTTGATGAGCTTCAAGAGGTAGTCACCGGAAAAGGTTTTCACTTCACAGGTGTGCCCTGTCAGGTTTAATAAGTGGGATTTCTTGCCTTATAAATGGGGTTGGGACCATCAGTTGAGTTGTGCAGAAGTCTGGTGGATACACAGCTGATAGTCCTACTGAATAGACTGTTAGAATTTGTATTATGGCAAGAAAGAAGCAGCTAAGTGTAGAAAAACGAGTGGCCATCATTATTTTAAGAAATGAAGATCAGTCAGTGCAAAAAATTGGGCAAACTTTGAAAGTGTGCCCAAGTGCAGATGCAAAAACCATCAAGCGCTACAAAGAAACTGGCTCACATGAGGACCGCCCCAGAAAAGAAAGACTAAAAGTCACCTCTGCTTCTGAGGATAAATTTATCCGAGTCACCAGCCTCAGAAATCGCAGGTTAACAGCAGCTCAGATTAGAGACCAGGTCAATGCCACACAGAGTTCTAGCAGCAGACACATCTCTACAACAACTGTTAAGAGGAGACTTTGTGCAGCAGGCCTTCATGGTAAAATAGCTGCTAGGAAACCACTGCTAAGGACAGGCAACAAGCAGAAGAGACTTGTTTGGGCTAAAGAACACAAGGAATGTACAGTAGACCAGTGGAAATCTGTGCTTTGGTCCAAATTTGAGATCTTTGGTTCCAACCACCATGTCTTTGTGCGACGCAGAAAAGGTGAACGGATGGACTCTACATGCCTGGTTCCCACCATGAAGCATGGAGGAGGAGGTGTGATGGTGTGGGGGTGCTTTGCTGGTGACACTGTTGGGGATTTATTCAAAATTGAAGGCATACTGAACCAGCATGGCTACCACAGCATCTTTCAGCGGTATGCTATTCCACCCGGTTTGCGTTTAGTTGGACCATCATTTATTTTTCAACAGGGCAATGACCCCAAACACACCTCCAGGCTGTGTAAGGGCTATTTGACCAATGAGGAGAGTGATGGGGTGCTACGCCAGATGACCTGGCCTCCACAGTCACCAGACCTGAACCCAATCGAGATGGTTTGGGGTGAGCAGAACCGCAGAGTGAAGGCAAAAGGGCTAACAAGTGCTAAGCATCTCTGGGAACTCCTTCAAGTTTGTTGGAAGACCATTTCTGGTGACTACCTCTTGAAGCTCATCAAGAGAATGCCATGAGTGTGCAAAGCAGTCATCAAAGCAAAAGGTGGCTACTTTGAAGAACCTAGAATATAAGACTTATTTTCAGTTGTTTCACACTTTTTTGTTAAGTATAGAAACAAATAAGAATAGCAAAAGAGGAGACAGAGAGACTAATTGCCAAGGAAAGTAAAACGAATCCCAAACTGTTCTTTAACTATATAAACAGTAAAAGGATTAAAACTGATGGAGTTGGCCCATTGAAAAATAACCTGGGTAAAATCATAGAGGGCGATGTGGGTAAAGCAAACCTACTCAATAGCTTCTTCTCCACTGTTTTCACAAAAGAAAACAATTTATCGGAGGAAATGCAGAGTGATAAAGTAAACCCTCCGCTAAATATCACCCACCTAACCCAGGAGGAAGTTCAGAAACGTCTAAATAATATCAAAATAGACAAGTCACCAGGCCCAGATGACATACACCCCCGGGTACTAAAAGAATTAAGTAATGTGATAGACAGACCGCTGTATCTTATATTCAAGCACTCTTTATGGACAGGGACTGTCCCACTAGACTGGCGCCAAGCAAATGTGGTACCAATATTCAAAAAGGGGTCTAAAATTGACCCTGGGAACTATAGACCAGTCAGCTTAACGTCTGTTGTTGGTAAATTGTTTGAAGGATTTCTTAGAGATGTCATTGTAGAATATCTTAATGATAATAACTGTCTAACTCCATATCAACATGGATTCATGAGGGATCGCTCCTGCCAAACAAACCTGATCGCCTTCTACGAGGAGGTGAGCTCACAGCTGGACCGGGGAGAGTCAGTGGATGTTGTATACCTTGACTTCTCCAAAGCGTTTGATACCGTGCCACACAAAAGGTTGGTATATAAAATGAGAATGCTTGGTCTGGGGGATAATATGTGCAAGTGGGTAAATAGCTGGCTGAGTGATAGAAAGCAGAGAGTGGTTATCAATGGAGTAAGCTCAGGGGGTGTCAGGGTTACTAGCGGGGTGCCTCAAGGGTCTGTCTTGGGCCCTATATTATTTAATATATTTATTAATGATCTAGTGGAAGGGTTGCATAGTAAAATAGCAATATTTGCAGAGGATACTAAACTTTGTAAAGTAGTTAATACAGATGAGGATAGGGCACAGCTACAGGAGAATTTAGATAAATTGGGGAGTTGGGCCAAAAAATGGCAAATGGGGTTCAATGCCGATAAATGTAAGGTCATGCACATGGGAAAGAAAAACAGCAGTCACCCATACATATTAAATGGGAAACCGTTGGGGAAATCTGATATGGAGAAGGACCAGGGCGACTAAGGTAATAAAGGGAATGGAGGGACTAGAATACCCAGAGAGGTTGTCAAAATTAGGCCTATTTACGTTGGAAAAGAGAAGGCTTAGGGGAGACCTCATAAACACGTATAAATACATCAGGGGGCAGTACAGAGATCTCTCCCATGACCTGTTTATACCAAGGATAGTGACAAAGACTAGGGGGCACACTATGAGTCTGGAGGAAAGGAGGTTCCTGCACCAGCATAGAAGGGGATTCTTTACGGTCAGAGCCGTGAGACTCTGGAACTCTCTGGGAGAGGAAGTGGTGATGTCCAACTCACTTAATGAGTTCAAGAGAGGCCTGGACGCCTTTCTTGAGAACAATAAAATTACATCTTATGCTTAGTGATAGTTAATTAATCCAGGGATTTAATCTGACTGCCAGATTGGTGTCGGGAAGTGAATTTTTCCTCAATGATGTAAATTGGCCTATACCGCATGGTTTTTTTTTTGCCTTCCCCTGGATCAACGCTGCGGAATAGCTGCAGTGCACAAGAAATAGGCTGAACTGGATGGACGCTTGTCTTTTTAATGCCTTATAAACTATGTAACTATATGATTCCACATGTGTTAATTCATAGTTTTGATCCCTTCAGTGTGAATGTACAATTTTCATTGTCATGAAAATACAGAAAAATCTTTAAATGAGAAGGTGTGTCCAAACTTTTGGTCTGTACTGTTCATATACATGGTGGTAAAAATAGTATTTGATACACTGCCGATTTTGCAAGTTTTCCCACCTACATAGAATGGAGAGGTCTGTAATTTTTATCGTATATCCACTTCAACTGTGAGATACAGAATCTAAAAATAAAAACCAGAAAACCACATTGTTTGATTTTCAAATCATTAAATTGCATTTTATTGCATGGAATTAGTATTTGATTTCCTACCAACCAGCAAGAATTCTGGCTCTTACAGACCTGTTAGTGTTTCTTTAAGAAGCCCTTCTACTCTGCACTCATTACCTTTTATTAATTGCACCATATAAACCTGTATAAAAGACACCTGTCCACATGCTCAATCAATCACACTCCAACCTCTCCACCATGGCCAAGATCAAAGAACTGTCTAAGGACACCAGGGACAAAATTGTAGACCTGCACAAGGCTGGCATGGGCTACAAGGCAGTAGACAAGGAGCTTGGTGAGAAGTCAACAACTGTTGGCACAATTATTAGAAAATGGAAGAAACACAAGATGACTGTCAATTCTCCTCGGTGTAAGGCTCCATGCAAGATCTCGCCTTGTGGGGAAAGCATGATTCTGAGAAAGGTCAGGAATCAGACCATCACTACACAGGAAGACCTGGTCAATAACCTGAAGAGAGCTGGGACCACAGTCTCAAACAACAGCACATGTCCAGCCCCATTTCAAGTTTGCCAATGACCATCTGGCATGGGAGAAGGTCTTGTGGTCAGATGAGACCAAAATAGAACTTTTTGGTATCAACTCCACTCGCCGTGAGAAAGAAGGAGGATGAGTACAACCCCAAGAACACTGTCCCAACCGTGAAGCATGGTGGGGAAAATGTCATACTTTGGGGGTGCTTTTCTGCAAAGGGGACAGGATGACTGCACCATATTGAAGGGAGGATGGATGGGGTCATGTATCGCGAGATTTTGTCCAACAATTTCTATCCCTCAGTAAGAGCATTGAAGATGGGATGTGCCTGGGTCTTCCACCATGACAATTACCCGAAACACATAGCCAAGGAAACTAAGGAGTGTCTCTGCTAGAAGCATTTCAAGGTCCTGGAGTAGCCTAACCAGTCTCCAGACCTGAACCCAGTAGAAAATCTTTAGAGGGAGCTGAAACTCCAATGTTGCCCAGCGACAGCCCCGAAACCTGAAAGATCTGGAGAAGATCTGTATGGAGGAGTGGGCCAAAGTCCCTGCTGCGGTGTGTGCAAACTTGGTCAAGAACTACAGGAAACTTCTGACCTCTGTAATTGCAAACAAAGGTTTCTGTACCAAATATTACGTTCTGTTTTTCTATTGTATCACATACTTATTTCAATCAATAAAATGCTGATTAATTATGTAAAAATCATACAATGTGATTTTCTGGATTCTTCTTCTGTCTCTCACAGTTGAAGTATACCTACGATAAAAAAAAAAATACAGACCTCTCCATTCTTTGTAGGTGGGAAAACTTGCAAAATCGGCAGTGTATCAAATACTTATATTCCCCACTGGATATACACAGCGGGTGAAATACTCACACTTCACCAATTTTCTAAGTAACTATGTTACTAAAGGTGCTATAGGCATGAAATTCTCCCCAGATATCAGTAACAGACCATCCAATCCACATAGGCAAAGAAATCAAACAATAGATGTCCATAAATTAAGTTATGTGTAATAATGAGAAATTACACAGGGAAAAAGTATTGACTATGCTTACTGAAATGTATTTAATACTTCGTACACAAGCCTTTGTTGGTGATGACAGCTTCAAGATTCATCCTGTACGGAGAAACTAGTCGCATGCATTGCTCAGGTGTGATTTTGTCCCATTCTTCCACACAAACACGCTACAAATCCTGAAGATCCCTTGGGCTCCTTCTATGAACTCTGAGCTTCAGTTCCTTCTATAAATATGCTGTTGGATTCAGGTCAGGTGATTGGGTGGGCCATTTTAGCAGCTTTAATTATCTCTCTCTGAAAACAATTGAGCGTTTCCTTGGCTGTGTGTTTGGGATCATTGTCTTGCTGAAATGTCCACCCTTGTTTCATCATCATCCTGGTAGATTGCAGCCGATTTTTATCAAGAATGTCTCGTACATTTATCCATTCCTCCTTCCTTCATTAATATGAAGATTGCCGTATGCTGAAAAACAGCCCAACACCATGATGTTCCCACCTCCAAACTTCACTGTTAGTATGGTGTTTTGGGGGTGATATGCAGTGTCTTTTGGCCTCCAAACATGGTGTGTATTATGACATCCAAAGAGTTCAATTTTGGTCTCATCTGACCAGACTATATTCTCCCAGTATTTCACAGGCTTGTCTAAATATTGTTGAGCAAACGTTAAACACGCGTCAACATGCTTTTTGTTCAGCAATGGAGTCTTGCGTGCTAAGCGTGCATACAGGCCATGGAGGTTGAGTGCATCACTTATAGTTTTCTTTGAAACAATTGCTGATTCCTGGTCTTTCTGTAACTCTCCACAGGTGGTCCTTGGTCATGGACAACTCTTTTGATAATTAATTTCACTCCTCTGTTTGAAATCTTGCGGGGAGCACCTGGTCGTTTCCGGTTTATTATGAAATTATGTTCTTTACATTTCTGGATTATGGCCCCAGCAGTGCTCACTGGATCCTTCAGTAATTTAGAAATTCTTCTGTAACCAATACCGTCAGTATGTTTTGCAACAATTAGGTTGCGGAGGTCTTGAGACCGCTCACTGGTTTTACCCATCATGAGATGTTTCTTGTGTGGCATCTTGCTAACGAGACACCTTTTTATAGGCCATCAGTTGAACCACCTAATATTATTTTTCACTAAGTGGCAGGATGGGTTTCTAATTACTGATAGATTTCAGCTGGTGTCATGACTTTCCATGGCTTTTTGCCTCTCTCTCTCTTCATGTGTTCAGTACCTTTTTCCTGTGTCATTTCTCATTATTACACATAATTCATGGACATCTATGATTTGATTTCTTTGCCTGTGTGGACTGGATGGGTTGTTACCGACATCTGGTGAGAATTTCATGTCAATAGCACCTTTAGTAATATATTTACTTAGACAATTGGTGACATGTTCAATACTTATTTCATCCTCTGTATGTGTATATTAATATAGAATTTTTTTTTATTTTTTTAATCCAGAAAAGAATCTTCAAATTGAGCCAATTCTGGAGTCAAAGCGACAAGCATTATTAGATAAGGTAAGCCACTGTGGATGGGGCTGACATGGCAGGCGCAGTCTTTACGGTAGGTTTGGTTCATTTGTGGATTGTGCTAAGGAATTCTGACGATCTCACCCTTGCTATATTGAAGTTGGTGAAGTTCACATTGATAATCTGCTGTATTTTCACCCCACAATGACATGCCGGGATTTGGAACATCTTTGGCGTTCTCATTTTTCTATACGGGGAATCTTTACAGTTTGCGATGAGATTTGTAAAGTCTCATCCACTTACCTTATAAACCTGCTCTGATCTGGCCGTAAAAGCTGCAGCAAATGCGGCCCGCGTGAATTCATCCTCATTTCCTTGTGTTTTTCTTCTCTTCCAGTATGAGCTTCTGACTCAAATGAAAACCAGCAAAGACAGCATGAGCTGAGCGAGGTAATGTGGCGGATACGGGGCTGGAGAAGATGGCGCCTGCGGGACAGTGATATCACCTCTTGTGAATGGTGGATTCTATTCTATATTCATTGTTACCTTTCATTATTATCCTGTCTGTGATGATCATGAGACTGATGCAAAGCCTTGTGAACAGAATAAGAAGTTTGAGTCTAGTATTAGGATTAATGGCCAGTTTGCATTTTTTTTTTATCTAGATTGTGTTATGGAAAATCGAAAAAAAACTCAGTAGTTAAAAATAACATGTAAAGAGAAGCTGTCAGCTTTCTCATGCCTCCCGAAGCGCCACCATGGATTTATTCATCTTTTTGTACCCTGTGTAAAGAGCCCATTAATAGTGGCTTACTGATTTCTAACATTTTTATAACTGCGGCCGTGATAATAAGTAGGTGAATATTTGTGGGGGCATTGCAACGCGCCCCACCACTAGTCACCCTCTAATTAGCAAATTGCCACCACAATTATAAAATAGATTTTCGCCAAATGCAGAAATCAGAAAGTCACTAAAAGGGGTTTGTTAGGACGGGTATAAAGTGAGAAATAAATACATGGTGACGGTTTGTGATCTCGGGGGAGCTGACAGGTTACCTTTAACATAAAGTCCTGGTCATTTTCTGATGACACATTCCCTTTAATTGCAGAACTGTGCTGTCAGTAGATCTCTTTGATAAGTTAAAGGGTAATAAAAGCCCTTTATGTGTTCCTGTGGAAACTGGACTTCTAATCTGCAGAAAGCCGCTGAAGCCACAAATTACATTATTGTTCAGTAGAACAAAGGGAACGTTCTGAAAGGTTTACAGTGCGGGGGGATATGGACGGCGTGCACTGTAAGGGGGCCATGCAAGAATTGGCTGAATATTGAAATATTACTATATGTATGATGTCGCTACTAGTGATGAGCGAGCGTGCTCGTTTAACCCTTTAAACGAGCACGCTCGGGTACTCGCCAAGTAGTTTCGGCGTGCTGTGCATATCGGTTGCAGCCGCAGCAGCTGCATGTGTCGCGGCTGTTACACAGCTGTGACACATGCAGAGACTGGCTAACAAACAGGCAATCCCTGCATGTGTCACAGCTGTGTAACAGCCGCGATACATGCAGCCGCCCCGGCTGCAACGGAAATGCTGAACACGACAAAACTACTCAGCGAGTACCCGAGTGTGCTCGTTTAAAGGGTTAAACGAGCACGCTCGCTCATCACTAGTCGCTACATGTTCCCAGATTGCCACTATAGTCCTATACAATGTTTTCAGCATCATCTCGCCCAGTTCTCCATATAATACACATTTTTATATCAGCTGATCTTTTCTACTAGACAGACGATAGGTCCAATTGTCCAGACTTGTATTTAATCCTGATGATTAGTACTGTGAGGTTATAGCATGTGAATGGTACATGACCAGATGCTTTTGTGGCACCCCAGGGTTCTGGTTACCACAGTAATAGCAATATTACGTCTGTGAGCAGGTGGGAGGTCTCCTGGTCAGGAATCCTAAGCATGCCACACCTCCTGCCCAGTCCTGGGAGGGGAAGAACTTCCCCTATATAAACTGGGGCTGAGGTGGGGTTAGAAAAAGAACACAGACAGAGACAGAGACACAGTCTGGTCTGGTGTGGAGCAGTTGCAGTGAAAGTGACAACAGGAGCTCTGTAGGAGCAGGAGTGAGTGCCAGAGGCTGGAAGCTAGATAGCTCGCCCTGGCTGAAGAGATCTCACCGGACACGGAGTCCGAGGCTGTGGGGACTGTTCCATACCCAGCAGCAGAAACCGACCGGCAGGGGATTTCAGGTCCTCTGGCCAAGAAACCCGAAGGCACGGTCACACACAAGGGACCAGCACCGCCGTCGTGGAGCGGAGGCTACCAGAAGGCCCCGAGTCACCGGCCATACGGGTGAGCACCACACGGTACACTCAGGGACGTGGTCTACTTTTACCCGCTTCTAGCAAGGTAGCCAAGAAGAGTACAGTTAGTTGGGGAGGCCTACAACTCCGCCTGGCCAGGGGAGATCCTGTCTGCTCACGGACTGACCAGACCCCGAACGCTAGCCAGTACTCCCGGGAGGGTCTATCTTTGTCACCAGTAAAGACCCTGAACTACACCGCACCGTCTCTGAGTGGTTCCTGGTGCCTGCGTGCAATTCTACCATCCCCATCATCCACGTCCGCTGCCCTGAGGCCATACCCCTCCCGTTGGGGGTTATACTATCCACGCTGCACAACCGTACCACCGGCCTCAGCGGTCTGCCCTGCAGCGGCGGTTTCATAACCGCATTCAACGGGTGGCGTAGTCAAACAATATCACATCTGCCACTAAAAACATCGCCACTTAGTTTGACACCCTGGGCACGGACCGGGTCACCGCCACGAGGACTACCACCCCCAACGGATCCGGCTCCGGGTATTCCCCAAACATGGCCCAGGGGGCGCGTCAACTTTTGGCGTAGTCGGCAGGATTTCGTGCCCGCAACCACCGGGTACTGCGTGCCTGAAAAAGACTGTTAAACTTACCTGTGGTGAAGATTCCGGCCATCCGACGCCATCTTTTGCCTTCTTCCCGCCATCCGTGGAGTTTTCCCGCCATCCGACGCCATCTTCTGCCTTCTTCCCGCCATCCGTGGAGTTTTCCCGCCGTTGGACGCCATCTCGAGGACGCCGCGCGGGAAGAAGAGGGGCGTGGACTCCGAAAGCGCGCGAGAACTGAAGCCCCGCCTCACGTCCGGACGTTGCGTAAGGTCCTGGAAGGAACCCAGCAGACACCGACGTCACAGGAGCGCGACGGAAGGTCCTCAACCCTGACGATCCACTGCGGAGCCGCGGCCTACGGAAGAGGATCATCGCAAGGTAGGCCACGGTCCACTAGGGGGAGGAGGATGTCGGATACGGAGGAGAGCTTCACTGCCACAGCCACCGCCAGCACCACCGCTGCTGCGGTCATGCTTTTCACCATGCCCTACATCCCGGAGACAGCCTGGCTACCCCAGTACTCAGGGGAGTCCCATACCCTAAATGACTTCAGAGAAAGGCTGGATAGCCTCTTCCAGGTGTACCCCCTCACAGAAGAGCAAAAAGTGAGCATCCTGGTGGCTCAATTAACAGGGGCAGCCCAAAGGGAGGTAAAGTCCTGGCCACTTGGGAGGAGGAGGACTGTCGCAGAGATACTAGCCCGGCTGAAGGACACCTTTGATACCCGTACCTCAGCCGAGATCAAGCTTAGATTCTACGGGTGCAAGCAGCGAGCACATGAGAATATAAGGGACTATGCACTAAACCTACAAGAGGCCCTGAGAGCCATTAAGCAGGCCGACCCTGACGGCGTGGGAAACGAAGACAAGCTGTTGACTGAACAATTTATAGAGGGTCTACATTGCAATGCCCACCGAACCCAGTTGCGAGCAATGGCCTTACAGGACCCTCATCTGGACTTTGCACAGTTAAAGGACAGAGCCATCCGGGTGCTCCGAGAACCGGCACCAGGTGGCGCTGTGACCCACAAACGCCCTGCTACCATTTACCACCAGGAGATGGCGCCCTTGTCGGCAGATCCTGTGGGAGCTGATGCGCAGGCTTTAAACAATGACCCGGCTACAGACCTGCACCGTCAGGTCCAAGAGCTAACTAAAAGCGTTGCCGCGCTAACCCGAACTGTGCAGTCTTTACAGGTTTCTACTCCAGGGAAGATCCAGCTGGCATCCGGACCGGAGGATATCCCGTGGCGCCGACCAAGGAGGACCCCACCGGCCAGAGGAAGACCCAGCGACCGATACAACGAGGACGGACAACCCATCTGCCGCCGCTGCAATCAATCCGGACATATGGCAAGGTACTGTCCTTTAAACTGGCACAACCTGGGGTAGAGGGCCAACCCCTAGGAATAAGATCACCAGGCCCATCGAACTGGCGTGACAAATATGTGGGAGGACGTCCAGTCTTGCCTGTAGTACTGGATGGCATTCCTATGAGTGCCCTACTTGACACCGGGTCACAGGTCACCACCATCCCGTACGTGCTCTTCAAGCAGTACTGGAATGACTCGGATATAACCCGCTACCCAGACGACGACTTGAGTATCATCGCCAGCAATGGTCAGCCCGTGCCACAGATCGGATTTAAAGAGATGACCATTAAAATCGGTAAAGTCGAACTGGCAGCACAGGGACTGATCATTGTAGACATTGACAAGCGCGAGAGTCACCCAAAGATAACTCTAGGAACTAATGTGATTGAAAATTGTCTTGCAGAGGTGATTCTCATTTTACAGCAGGTTGCCAAGAACGCCAGCTCCGGCCAGCAGCGAGTGCTCCAAAAAGAGATCCGGGCACTGATGCGACGGCAACAGGTGGAACTCTCCGGTGGTGAGATTGGTAGCGTGAGAATGTGTGACCCGTTCCCTATTGCCATGCCCCCAAAAAGTGAGATGATGATTTGGTGCCGGGCAGCTATTGGTCTCAGAGGTAGAGACTACCAAGCAATGGTAGAACCCGTCTACTCAGACAGTAGGCCCACCATTTTGACGGCACGGGGGGTGGTTGATGTACGCCATGGGAGGGTGCCCGTTCGCATAATAAATATCGGGAAGAGGGAAGTGTACCTGCCCCGGTATGCTACGCTAGCCAAATTGTATACCATCAACCAAAATTCTGTACAGTCCGTGGAACCCTTGCCTCCATCTCATCCAGAGGAAGGTAACGGCTCTAAGCAACAAATGGAGGACTGGTGTCAGCAACTGCATTTGGGTACTGACTCCACACCTGCTCACCAAAAGCAGGGAGTCTATCGGGTGGTTCGAGAGTACGAGAGAGTGTTTAGTAAACACCCGCTAGACTTCGGGCGAGTAAAGGGGGTAGAACACCACATCCCCACGGGAGACCATCCTCCCATAAAGGAGAGATACCGACCCGTACCCCCTGCACACTACCAACACGCCAAGGGGATGCTTAGAGACATGAAGGAGGCTGGGGTAATCAGGGATAGCTGTAGCCCCTGGGCAGCTCCACTAGTCTTGGTTAAAAAGAAAGACAACACTATGAGAATGTGTGTAGATTACCGGAAAATCAACCGTATCACACACAGAGATGCGTACCCCTTACCAAGGATAGAGGAGTCTTTGGCTGCTTTAAAATCTGCTAACTTCTTCTCCACTTTGGATCTCACTAGCGGGTACTGGCAGGTTCCTGTAGCAGAGGCGGACCGGGAGAAGACCGCATTCACCACCCCGATGGGACTTAGCGAGTTTACCTGCATGCCGTTCGGACTCTGCAACGCACCAGGAACCTTCCAACGATTGATGGAATGCTGTCTGGGACACCGGAACTTTGAGACGGTCCTGCTGTACCTGGACGATGTTATAGTTTATTCCAAAACCTACGAGGACCACCTGAAACACCTGGCGGAGGTGTTTGAAGCCCTGGCAAACTACGGTCTGAAGGTGAAACCGTCGAAGTGTCACCTGCTAAAACCAAAAGTGCAGTACCTGGGACACGTGGTGAGTGCTGACGGAGTGGCCCCCGACCCTGATAAGATCACCGCGATTAAGGAATGGCCAAGACCCTCCAGCGTAAAGGAAGTGCGGCAGTTCCTCGGGTTGGTAGGCTACTACCGAAGATTCATTCCCGGTTTCACCAAAAAGGCAGCTCCTATGCAGGACCTCCTGATAGGCCAGTCCAGGAAGGCCAAGAACCAGAAGCCGCCCTTCAGATGGGAGAAGCTGGAAGAAGAGTCCTTCCGCCAGCTGAAGATGGCCCTCACGGGGGATGAAATCCTGGCGTACCCTGATTACAGCCAGCCCTTTATCCTCTACACCGACGCAAGTAACATCGGGCTGGGAGCCGTACTGTCCCAGATCCAGCAGGGGAGAGAACGGGTAATTGCTTACGCCAGCCGAAAACTGCGACCCACCGAAAGAAACCCTGAGAATTACAGCTCATTCAAGCTAGAGTTCCTGGCAGTGGTGTGGGCAGTCACCGAACGCTTTAAGCACTACCTCGCCTCTTCCCGGTTCACCGTGTACACGGATAACAACCCGTTGACACACCTGGACACTGCAAGACTCGGTGCCCTGGAGCAGAGATGGATGGCCCGCCTGTCCAACTATCAGTTCACGATCAAATACCGGGCAGGACGCTCCAATACCAACGCGGATGCCTTGTCCAGAATGCCAAACCTACCGGACGTAGGGGAAGATCCAGGGGAACTGGAAGAAGTTGAACTCCCCGCGTTTCACCGTCATGGGACTACCCAGTATTCCCACCGTGTAAGGGGTAAGCAATCCGCTACGTTCAACCACTTCCCTCATTACAACTGGGCAGAAACGCAAGACAGTGACCCCGCCGTCCGACTGGTGAAGGAGATGCTGACTCAGCCAGATGCCCGCCTTGACCCAGACGCTCCGGAGGAGACCAAGCAACTGTGGGCTGAGAAGAGTCGACTGTTCCTTTACAAGGGGAAGTTGTGCCGCAGAATGGTTAACTCCCGGACGCATGAACTGGTCTGGCAAGTAGTGGTGCCAAGAAGAGACGCGGCAATGGTACTGGAGGCATACCACGACGGAGCTGGGCACTTCGGATGGAAGAAGCTGGAGTTCCTGCTGCGCGAGCGGTTCCACTGGGTAGGCATGAGAGGAACCATCGAGAGGTGGTGCAGAGACTGTGGCCCATGCAACCTAAGAAGGAAGGACCGTGCCAGCCAGAAGACTCCCCTGCAGTCCATCGTCACCAGGCAGCCGTTGGAACTGGTAGCCTTGGACCATGTAAAACTGACCCCCAGCAGAAGTGGCTACGTCTGTGCGTTAACCATCGTGGATCACTACTCCCGGTTCTTGGTTGTAGTCCCCGTCAAGGACTTAACGGCTCAAACAGCAGCTAGAGCCTTCCAGCAGCACTTCTGCCGTCCACACGGATACCCAGAGCAGGTGCTGACGGACCAAGGACCTGCCTTTGAAGCGGAAGTCTTCCAGGAGTTCTGCACTCTGTATGGCTGCCGGAAGATAAGAACAACACCCTATCATCCGCAAACCAATGGACTCTGCGAGAAGATGAACCAGGTGGTGATAGACCTTCTGAAAACATTGCCCCTGGAAGAACGCAGTCTGTGGCCTGAGAAACTGCCTGATCTGGTGGACCTATACAACCACATCCCTGTAGGTTCTACCAACTGTACCCCGGCTTACCTAATGAGAGCAAGACCTGGTAAGCTGCCTGTTGATCTGGATATGGGAGTCCTGACACCCGAGGACACTTCACCAGAAGCAGACTGGGACACAGAGAGGCAGCAGCAGTACCGGAAAGTACAGGAGAGCGTTGAGCGAAGTCTCTGTCAAGCAAGAGAAAGACAGGAGAAGACTTACAACCAGCATGCTCCCGCTGTTCCCCTGGTACCTGGAGAGCAGGTCTTGAAGAGGAAAAGACGGCTCCACAAGTTGGACGACCAGTGGGAGAAGGACCCGTACACCGTACTGCCATCAAGCCATGAAAACCCCAAAATCTGCACAATCAGTAAGGATGGAGGAGAAACCACAGCTATTGTCTCCCGAGATCACCTGAAGAAGTGTCCCGAGCAGCTACGAAACCCTGAAGAAGATCAAGAAAACCCTCGACCCGCAGAGGAAAGGGAAGAGATGGTCAGTACTGTACTCGGAGACTTCCCTCGGTCTTGGACACAGGTAAATGGTGCTGTTGTGGTACCCGTCCTCACCTTCCTCCAGCCAGCATCCCAAGTGCCTACGGAAAAACAGGTAGAGCTGGAAGAGCAGCCGATCCAGGAGGCAGAAGACCCCACACAAGCAGACCAGGAGAATCGACCCTCTGCTTATAGTGAGCCTGCCGTGCCCCTAGTGAGCCAAAGAGTCCGTAGACAGCTGCCCAGTTTACCTTTAACAGCTCCTACACCCTGTAGTGCAGGAACAGTTAGTGAGCTCCGTAGGTCCACTAGAGCCACTAGAGGCCAGTTGCCCGTACGTTGGAGGATCTAAAGTGTTTAGACTGTTTTATTAATATTTACCTGTTTACTGTTGCTTGTAAATAATTATGTTTTTCCAGTTATTTTATAGGTATCTTTTGTGGATTTACTAGAACTCTATTGTATATATGTTTGGAGCGTAACCCAGGAACGGACTAAAGACTGTTAAAGACTCGGGGCAGAACAGACCCCTACCTGGTTACGGCTCCCTGTTCTTTGGTGAAATGGACACCCTTTTTGCTTCAAAAATTGCACCTGGTTGCGGACACGCCGTGACCACCCTAATGTGTTTTTCCTTATTGTATTGTTCCTGTTTATACCCTGTTATGTTTTCAAAAATATGTTTAGTCCCGGAGTACTAAATTTTACTAGGGGGGAATGTGGCACCCCAGGGTTCTGGTTACCACAGTAATAGCAATATTACGTCTGTGAGCAGGTGGGAGGTCTCCTGGTCAGGAATCCTAAGCATGCCACACCTCCTGCCCAGTCCTGGGAGGGGAAGAACTTCCCCTATATAAACTGGGGCTGAGGTGGGGTTAGAAAAAGAACACAGACAGAGATAGAGACACAGTCTGGTCTGGTGTGGAGCAGTTGCAGGGAAAGTGACAACAGGAGCTCTGTAGGAGCAGGAGTGAGTGCCAGAGGCTGGAAGCTAGATAGCTCGCCCTGGCTGAAGAGATCTCACCGGACACGGAGTCCGAGGCTGTGGGGACTGTTCCATACCCAGCAGCAGAAACCGACCGGCAGGGGATTTCAGGTCCTCTGGCCAAGAAACCCAAAGGCACGGTCACACGCAAGGGACCAGCACCGCCGTCGTGGAGCGGAGGCTACCAGAAGGCCCCGAGTCACCAGCCATACGGGTGAGCACCACACGGTACACTCAGGGACGTGGGCTACTTTTACCCGCTTCTAGCAAGGTAGCCAAGAAGAGTACAGTTAGTTCGGGAGGCCTACAACTCCGCCTGGCCAGGGGAGATCCTGTCTGCTCACGGACTGACCAGACCCCGACCGCTAGCCAGTACTCCCAGGAGGGTCTATCTTTGTCACCAGTAAAGACCCTGAACTACACCGCACCATCTCTGAGTGGTTCCTGGTGCCTGCGTGCAATTCTACCATCCCCATCATCCATGTCCGCTGCCCTGAGGCCATACCCCTCCCGTTGGGGGTTATACTATCCACGCTGCACAACCGTACCACCGGCCTCAGCGGTCTGCCCTGCAGCGGCGGTTTCATAACCGCATTCAACGGGTGGCGTAGTCGAACAATATCACATCTGCCACTAAAAACATCGCCACTTAGTTTGACACCCTGGGCACAGACCGGGTCACCGCCACGAGGACTACCACCCCCAACGGATCCGGCTCCGGGTATTCCCCAAACATGGCCCAGGGGGCGCGTCACTTTCACAGCAGCCAACCAGAGCTTGGCTTTCATTTTTTAGGAACAGTTTGAGGAATGAAAGCTGCATTATGATTGGCTGCAATGGACGATCTGTAAATGAGCCCCATTTGCTGGGGAAACCTACTGCCGCTAGTAGAATAGGTGACTCCCTGTGCCATATGGGATGAGGTGTAACGTCCTGCTCCTTCCCTCCTCGCAGAGCTGCAGTCTCAGCGCACTACAGGCCAGGTTAAAAGTCGCTGCCCACCAAGCTGAAGAGGACTCTGACAATTTTGCCGAAAATTTCCTTGAGGGAAAAACAGAAATAGATGATTTTTTAACTCTGTTCATGGAAAAGAGAAGAGTAAGTGCTGTGGTATTGGTTTAATAGTGGTGCAGCTTATACTGGGGAATTGCATGAATAGCAGTTCCCTAAGATATGTCTGTATACAGGGAATTGCTGCCATTAATGATTCAGCATCTGGGCTGGTCAGCCTTGGATCCATAGAGCGAATGTTATCTGCGGTCTGGATCTGGTGGAGCAGCGGACACGGCTTGTACCGATGAGCGGGAAGCCATGGACTCCACATTGTATGTCCTCCTAGAGAGGAAAGAAGAGGTTAATCCAGCTCCCCTGCTGATTGTGCATACTCCCCCCAGCAGGGCAAAATGGCTACAAGAGGGGTGCACCCAGCACCAGGGCCGAAGAAAATCATTGTAAAAACCATTTATTGAAAAAAATGTTACAAAGAATTCATCTAATAAAAAAAGCATTTCTCCGAGGCATGCACAACTGCCGCGCTTCACACCATGTGTTCTCCTAGTATGTTCTAGCTCTCCAGCGCTAGGTGGGGGGAAATAATGAAGGTATAGGGTATCCGGTGCCTCTCCACATCAGCACAATGGTGATGTCAGAAGCCTCGGGGTTAATGCGGCTGAGAAAGTTCCTCCACCCAAGAGAGGAGGCGATGGATCACGTAGTAGAAAACATAGAGGCTTCATGGCTCCTCACATTAAAGATCAGAGAACCAGATGGCATGCATGGTGGAACTGATTTAATGGATATTAACTAAATAAATAATTGATTGGAGAAACAAATGTCTATATATTCAGCTCAGAGAACTAATGATCTGTCTACATCATATCCTATACCTCCATTATTTAACCACGACCTAGCGCTGGAGAACTACGCCATACTAGGATTAAGAGCGCAGAGTCTGAAGTGCGGCAGTTTTAAAAACTTTTCAATAAATGGTTGTTTTTACAATGATTTTCTTCCGATCTGGTGCTGGATACAGCCCTCTTGTATTGTATGTCCTCCTGTGTTATCTCAGTATGACTGGCAGTCACTGATGCACCTATAGTGCACTATACAACGACTGCACGAAGAAGCCTAGGAAAGACAAAGACAGTGACTGACACTGGCTACATGGCCCAAGGTGGCATTGTAATTGCTCTCTAGATCATATTGTGCATCTGTGCAGAGCCGAGTCCTGTCATGTTTCACTTATGTCTCTAGAAGCCATTCACATCACTGACGATTTGTCTCCTATCTCTCAGTGCTGCCACAGTAGAGAAGCTGCAACAGTCCATATCCCTGCACAGCCAGTACCATGCACCGCTATAGGTGCGATAATATACCGCCATGTTGTCTGCATGTTTATATACACCATCCATACTATGCACCACTATAGGTACAATAATATACCGCCATGTTGTCTGCATGTTCATATACACCATCCATACTGTGCACCGCTATAGGTACGATAATATACCGCCATGTTGTCTGCATGTTCATATACACCATCCATACTGTGCACCGCTATAGGTACGATAATATACCGCCATGTTGTCTGCATGTTCATATACACCATCCATACTGTGCACCGCTATAGGTACGATAATATACCGCCATGTTGTCTGCATGTTCATATACACTATCCATACTGTGCACCGCTATAGGTACGATAATATACCGCCATGTTGTCTGCATGTTCATATACACCATCCATACTGTGCACCGCTATAGGTACGATAATATACCGCCATGTTGTCTGCATGTTTATATACACCATCCATACTATGCACCGCTATAGGTACGATAATATACCGCCATGTTGTCTGCATGTTTATATACACCATCCATACTATGCACCACTATAGGTACAATAATATACCGCCATGTTGTCTGCATGTTCATATACACCATCCATACTATGCACCGCTATAGGTACGATAATATACCGCCATGTTGTCTGCATGTTCATATACACCATCCATACTGTGCACCGCTATAGGTACGATAATATACCGCCATGTTGTCTGCATGTTCATATACACCATCCATACTGTGCACCGCTATAGGTACGATAATATACCGCCATGTTGTCTGCATGTTCATATACACTATCCATACTGTGCACCGCTATAGGTACGATAATATACCGCCATGTTGTCTGCATGTTCATATACACCATCCATACTGTGCACCGCTATAGGTACGATAATATACCGCCATGTTGTCTGCATGTTTATATACACCATCCATACCATGCACCGCTATAGGTACGATAATATACCGCCATGTTCTCTGCATGTTTCTATACACCATCCATACTATGCACCGCTATAGGTACGATAATATACCGCCATGTTGTCTGCATGTTTATATACACCATCCATACTATGCACCGCTATAGGTACGATAATATACCGCCATGTTGTCTGCATGTTTATATACACCATCCATACTGTGCACCGCTATAGGTACGATAATATACCGCCATGTTGTCTGCATGTTCATATACACCATCCATACCATGCACCGCTATAGGTACGATAATATACCGCCATGTTGTCTGCATGTTCACATACACCATCCATACTATGCACCGCTATAAGTACGATAATATACCGCCATGTTGTCTGCATGTTCATATACACCATCCATACTATGCACCGCTATAGGTACGATAATATACCGCCATGTTGTCTGCATGTTCATATACACCATCCATACTATGCACCGCTATAGGTACGATAATATACCGCCATGTTGTCTGCATGTTCATATACACCATCCATACTGTGCACCGCTATAGGTACGATAATATACCGCCATGTTGTCTGCATGTTCATATACACCATCCATACTGTGCACCGCTATAGGTACGATAATATACCGCCATGTTGTCTGCATGTTCATATACACCATCCATACTGTGCACCGCTATAGGTACGATAATATACCGCCATGTTGTCTGAATGTTCATATACACCATCCATACTGTGCACAGCTATAGGTACGATAATATACCGCCATGTTCTCTGCATGTTTATATACACCATCCATACTATGCACCGCTATAGGTACGATAATATACCGCCATGTTGTCTGCATGTTTATATACACCATCCATACTGTGCACCGCTATAGGTACGATAATATACCGCCATGTTGTCTGCATGTTCATATACACCATCCATACCATGCACCGCTATAGGTACGATAATATACCGCCATGTTGTCTGCATGTTCACATACACCATCCATACTATGCACCGCTATAAGTACGATAATATACCGCCATGTTGTCTGCATGTTCATATACACCATCCATACTATGCACCGCTATAGGTACGATAATATACCGCCATGTTGTCTGCATGTTCATATACACCATCCATACTATGCACCGCTATAGGTACGATAATATACCGCCATGTTGTCTGCATGTTCATACACACCATCCATACTATGCACCACTATAGGTACGATAATATACCGCCATGTTGTCTTCATGTTCATATACACCATCCATACTATGCACCGCTATAGGTATGATAATATACCGCCATGTTGTCTGCATATTCATATACACCATCCATACTATGCACCACTATAGGTATAATAATATACCGCCATGTTGTCTGCATGTTTATATACACCATCCATACCATACCATGCACCGCTATAGGTACGATAATATACCGCCATGTTCTCTGCATGTTTCTATACACCATCCATACTATGCACCGCTATAGGTACGATAATATACCGCCATGTTGTCTGCATGTTCATATACACCATCCATACTATGCACCGCTATAGGTACGATAATATACCGCCATGTTGTCTGCATGTTCATATACACCATCCATACTATGCACCACTATAGGTACTATAATATACCGCCATGTTGTCTGCATGTTCATATATACCATCCATACTATGCACCGCTATAGGTACGATAATATACCGCCATGTTGTCTGCATGTTCATATACACCATCCATACTATGCACCGCTATAGGTACGATAATATACCGCCATGTTGTCTGCATGTTCATATACACCATCCATACTATGCACCGCTATAGGTACGATAATATACCGCCATGTTGTCTGCATGTTCATATACACCATCCATACCATGCACCGCTATAGGTACGATAATATACCGCCATGTTGTCTGCATGTTCATATACACCATCCATACTATGCACCGCTATAGGTACGATAATATACCGCCATGTTGTCTGCATGTTCATATACACCATCCATACTATGCACCGCTATAGGTACGATAATATACCGCCATGTTGTCTGCATGTTCATATACACCATCCATACTATGCACCGCTATAGGTACGATAATATACCGCCATGTTGACTGCATGTTCATATACACCATCCATACTATGCACCGCTATAGGTACGATAATATACCGCCATGTTGTCTGCATGTTCATATACACCATCCATACTATGCACCGCTATAGGTACGATAATATACCGCCATGTTGTCTGCATGTTCATATACACCATCCATACTATGCACCGCTATAGGTACGATAATATACCGCCATGTTGTCTGCATGTTTATATACACCATCCATACCATACCATGCACCGCTATAGGTACGATAATATACCGCCATCTTGTCTGCATGTTCATATACACCATCCATACTATGCACCACTATACGTACGATAATATACCGCCATGTTGTCTGCATGTTCATATACACCATCCATACTATGCACCGCTATAGGTACGATAATATACCGCCATGTTGTCTGCATGTTCATATACACCATCCATACTATGCACCGCTATAGGTACGATAATATACCGCCATGTTGTCTGCATGTTCATATACACCATCCATACTATGCACCGCTATAGGTACGATAATATACCGCCATGTTGTCTGCATGTTCATATACACCATCCATACTATGCACCACTATAGGTACGATAATATACCGCCATGTTGTCTGCATGGTTATATACACCATCCATACCATGCACCGCTATAGTTACGATAATATACCGCCATGCTGTCTGCATGTTCATATACACCATCCATACTATGCACCGCTATAGGTACGATAATATACCGCCATGTTGTCTGCATGTTTATATACACCTTCCATACTATGCACCGCTATAGGTACGATAATATACCGCCATGTTGTCTGCATGTTCATATACACCATCCATACCATGCACCGCTATAGGTACGATAATATACCGCCATGTTGTCTGCATGTTCATATACACCATCCATACTATGCACCGCTATAGGTACGATAATATACCGCCATGTTGTCTGCATGTTCATATACACCATCCATACTATGCACCGCTATAGGTACGATAATATACCGCCATGTTGTCTGCATGTTCATATACACCATCCATACCATGCACCGCTATAGGTACGATAATATACCGCCATGTTGTCTGCATGTTCATATACACCATCCATACTATGCACCGCTATAGGTACGATAATATACCGCCATGTTGTCTGCATGTTTATATACACCATCCATACCATGCACCGCTATAGGTACGATAATATACCGCCATCTTGTCTGCATGTTCATATACACCATCCATACTATGCACCGCTATAGGTACGATAATATACCGCCATGTTGTCTGCATGTTCATATACACCATCCATACCATGCACCGCTATAGGTACGATAATATACCGCCATGTTGTCTGCATGTTCATATACACCATCCATACTATGCACCGCTATAGGTACGATAATATACCGCCATGTTGTCTGCATGTTTATATACACCATCCATACCATGCACCGCTATAGGTACGATAATATACCGCCATCTTGTCTGCATGTTTATATACACCATCCATACTATGCACCGCTATAGGTACGATAATATACCGCCATGTTGTCTGCATGTTCATATACACCATCCATACTATGCACCGCTATAGGTACGATAATATACCGCCATGTTGTCTGCATGTTCATATACACCATCCATACTGTGCACAGCTATAGGTACGATAATATACCGCCATGTTCTCTGCATGTTTATATACACCATCCATACTATGCACCGCTATAGGTACGATAATATACCGCCATGTTGTCTGCATGTTCATATACACCATCCATACTATGCACCGCTATAGGTACGATAATATACCGCCATGTTGTCTGCATGTTCATATACACCATCCATACTGTGCACCGCTATAGCTACGATAATATACCACCATGTTGTCTACATGTTCATATACACCATCCATACTATGCACCGCTATAGGTACGATAATATACCGCCATGTTGTCTGCATGTTCATATACACCATCCATACTATGCACCGCTATAGGTATAATAATATACCGCCATGTTGTCTGCATGTTCATATACACCATCCATACTATGCACCACTATACGTACGATAATATACCGCCATGTTGTCTGCATGTTTATATACACCATCCATACTATGCACCGCTATAGGTACGATAATATACCGCCATGTTCTCTGCATGTTTATATACACCATCCATACTATGCACCGCTATAGGTACGATAATATACCGCCATGTTGTCTGCATGTTCATATACACCATCCATACTATGCACCACTATACGTACGATAATATACCGCCATGTTGTCTGCATGTTTATATACACCATCCATACTATGCACCGCTATAGGTACGATAATATACCACCATGTTGTCTACATGTTCATATACACCATCCATACTATGCACCGCTATAGGTACGATAATATACCGCCATGTTGTCTGCATGTTCATATACACCATCCATACTATGCACCGCTATAGGTATAATAATATACCGCCATGTTGTCTGCATGTTCATATACACCATCCATACTATGCACCACTATACGTACGATAATATACCGCCATGTTGTCTGCATGTTCATATACACCATCCATACTGTGCACCGCTATAGGTACGATAATATACCGCCATGTTGTCTGCATGTTCATATACACCATCCATACTATGCACCGCTATAGGTACGATAATATACCGCCATGTTGTCTGCATGTTTATATACACCATCCATACTATGCACCGCTATAGGTACGATAATATACCGCCATGTTGTCTGCATGTTCATATACACCATCCATACTATGCACCGCTATAGGTACGATAATATACCGCCATGTTGTCTGCATGTTCATATACACCATCCATACTATGCACGCTATAGGTACGATAATATACCGTCATGTTGTCTGCATGTTCATATACACCATCCATATTATGCACCGCTATAGGTACGATAATATACCGCCATGTTGTCTGCATGTTCATATACACCATCCATACTATGCACCGCTATAGGTACGATAATATACCGCCATGTTGTCTGCATGTTCATATACACCATCCATACTATGCACGCTATAGGTACGATAATATACCGTCATGTTGTCTGCATGTTCATATACACCATCCATATTATGCACCGCTATAGGTACGATAATATACCGCCATGTTGTCTGCATGTTCATATACACCATCCATACTATGCACCGCTATAGGTACGATAATATACCGCCATGTTGTCTGCATGTTCCTATACACCATCCATACTATGCACCGCTATAGGTACGATAATATACCGCCATGTTGTCTGCATGTTCATATACACCATCCATACCATGCACCGCTATAGGTACGATAATATACCGCCATGTTGTCTGCATGTTCACATACACCATCCATACTATGCACCGCTATAAGTACGATAATATACCGCCATGTTGTCTGCATGTTCATATACACCATCCATACTATGCACCGCTATAGGTACGATAATATACCGCCATGTTGTCTGCATGTTCATATACACCATCCATACCATGCACCGCTATAGGTACGATAATATACCGCCATGTTGTCTGCATGTTCACATACACCATCCATACTATGCACCGCTATAAGTACGATAATATACCGCCATGTTGTCTGCATGTTCATATACACCATCCATACTATGCACCGCTATAGGTACGATAATATACCGCCATCTTGTCTGCATGTTTATATACACCATCCATACTATGCACCGCTATAGGTATAATAATATACCGCCATGTTGTCTGCATGTTCATATACACCATCCATACTATGCACCACTATAGGTACGATAATATACCGCCATGTTGTCTTCATGTTCATATACACCATCCATACTATGCACCGCTATAGGTATGATAATATACCGCCATGTTGTCTGCATGTTCATATACACCATCCATACTATGCACCACTATAGGTATAATAATATACCGCCATGTTGTCTGCATGTTTATATACACCATCCATACCATGCACCGCTATAGGTACGATAATATACCGCCATGTTCTCTGCATGTTTCTATACACCATCCATACTATGCACCACTATAGGTATAATAATATACCGCCATGTTGTCTGCATGTTTATATACACCATTCATACCATATCATGCACCGCTATAGTTACGATAATATACCGCCATGTTGTCTGCATGTTCATATACACCATCCATACTATGCACCGCTATAGGTACGATAATATACCGCCATGTTGTCTGCATGTTTATATACACCATCCATACTATGCACCGCTATAGGTACGATAATATACCGCCATGTTGTCTGCATGTTCATATACACCATCCATACTATGCACCGCTATAGGTACGATAATATACCGCCATGTTGTCTGCATGTTCATATACACCATCCATACTATGCACCGCTGTAGGTACGATAATATACCGCCATGTTGTCTGCATGTTCATATACACCATCCATACCATGCACCGCTATAGGTACGATAATATACCGCCATGTTGTCTGCATGTTCATATACACCATCCATACTATGCACCGCTATAGGTACGATAATATACCGCCATGTTGTCTGCATGTTCATATACACCATCCATACTATGCACCGCTATAGGTACGATAATATACCGCCATGTTGTCTGCATGTTCATATACACCATCCATACCATGCACCGCTATAGGTACGATAATATACCGCCATGTTGTCTGCATGTTCATACACACCATCCATACTATGCACCACTATAGGTATGATAATATACCGCCATGTTGTCTTCATGTTCATATACACCATCCATACTATGCACCGCTATAGGTACGATAATATACCGCCATGTTGTCTGCATGTTCATATACACCATCCATACTATGCACCACTATAGGTATAATAATATACCGCCATGTTGTCTGCATGTTTATATACACCATCCATACCATACCATGCACCGCTATAGGTACGATAATATACCGCCATGTTCTCTGCATGTTTCTATACACCATCCATACTATGCACCGCTATAGGTACGATAATATACCGCCATGTTGTCTGCATGTTCATATACACCATCCATACTATGCACCGCTATAGGTACGATAATATACTGCCATGTTGTCTGCATGTTCATATACACCATCCATACTATGCACCACTATAGGTACGATAATATACCGCCATGTTGTCTGCATGTTCATATACACCATCCATACTATGCACCGCTATAGGTACGATAATATACCGCCATGTTGTCTGCATGTTCATATACACCATCCATACTATGCACCGCTATAGGTATGATAATATACCGCCATGTTGTCTGCATGTTCATATACACCATCCAAACCATGCACCGCTATAGGTACGATAATATACCGCCATGTTGTCTGCATGTTCATATACACCATCCATACTATGCACCGCTATAGGTACGATAATATACCGCCATGTTGTCTGCATGTTCATATACACCATCCATACTATGCACCGCTATAGGTACGATAATATACCGCCATCTTGTCTGCATGTTGATAGACACCATCCATACTATGCACCGCTATAGGTACGATTATATACCGCCATGTTCTCTGCATGTTTATATACACCATCCATACCATGCACCGCTATAGGTACGATAATATACCGCCATGTTGTCTGCATGTTCATATACACCATCCATACTATGCACCGCTATAGGTATAATAATATACCGCCATGTTGTCTGCATGTTCATATACACCATCCATACTATGCACCACTATAGGTATAATAATATACCGCCATGTTGTCTGCATGTTTATATACACCATCCATACTATGCACCACTATAGGTACGATAATATACCGCCATGTTGTCTGCATGTTTATATACACCATCCATACTATGCACCACTATAGGTACGATAATATACCGCCATGTTGTCTGCATGTTCATATACACCATCCATACTATGCACCACTATAGGTATAATAATATACCGCCATGTTGTCTGCATGTTCATATGCACCATGCATACTATGCACCACTATAGGTACGATAATATACCGCCATGTTGTCTGCATGTTTATATACACCATCCATACTGTGCACCGCTATAGGTACGATAATACACCGCCATGTTGTCTGCATGTTTATATACACCATCCATACTATGCACCACTATAGGTATGATAATATACCGCCATGTTGTCTGCATGTTTATATACACCATCCATACCATACCATGCACCGCTATAGGTACGATAATATACCGCCATGTTCTCTGCATGTTTCTATACACCATCCATACTATGCACCGCTATAGGTACGATAATATACCGCCATGTTGTCTGCATGTTCATATACACCATCCATACTATGCACCGCTATAGGTATAATAATATACCGCCATCTTGTCTGCATGTTTATATACACCATCCATTCTATGCACCGCTATAGGTACGATAATATACCGCCATGTTGTCTGCATGTTCATATACACCATCCATACTATGCACCGCTATAGGTACGATAATATACCGCCATGTTGTCTGCATGTTCATATACACCATCCATACTATGCACCACTATAGGTACGATAATATACCGCCATGTTGTCTGCATGTTTATATACACCATCCATACCATGCACCGCTATAGTTACGATAATATACCGCCATGCTGTCTGCATGTTCATATACACCATCCATACTATGCACCGCTATAGTTACGATAATATACCGCCATGTTGTCTGCATGTTCATATACACCATCCATACTATGCACCACTATAGGTACGATAATATACCGCCATGTTGTCTGCATGTTCATATACACCATCCATACTATGCACCACTATAGGTACGATAATATACCGCCATGTTGTCTGCATGTTTATATACACCATCCATACCATGCACCCGCTATAGGTACGATAATATACCGCCATGTTGTCTGCATGTTCATATACACCATCCATACTATGCACCGCTATAGGTACGATAATATACCGCCATGTTGTCTGCATGTTCATATACACCATCCATACTATGCACCGCTATAGGTACGATAATATACCGCCATGTTGTCTGCAAGTTCATATACACCATCCACACCATGCACCGCTATAGGTACGATAATATACCGCCATGTTGTCTGCATGTTCATATACACCATCCATACTATGCACCGCTATAGGTACGATAATATACCGCCATGTTGTCTGCATGTTCATATACACCATCCATACTATGCACCGCTATAGGTACGATAATATACCGCCATGTTGTGTGCATGTTTCTATACACCATCCATACTGTGCACCGCTATAGGTACGATAATATACCGCCATGTTGTCTGCATGTTCATATACACCATCCATACTATGCACCACTATAGGTATGATAATATACCGCCATGTTGTCTGCATGTTCATATACACCATCCATACTATGCACCACTATAGGTATAATAATATACCGCCATGTTGTCTGCATGTTTATATACACCATCCATACTATGCACCACTATAGGTACGATAATATACCGCCATGTTGTCTGCATGTTTATATACACCATCCATACTGTGCACCTCTATAGGTACGATAATATACCGCCATGTTGTCTGCATGTTCATATACACCATCCATACCATGCCATGCACCGCTATAGGTACGATAATATACCGCCATGTTCTCTTCATGTTTCTATACACCATCCATACTATGCACCGCTATAGGTACGATAATATACCGCCATGTTGTCTGCATGTTCATATACACCATCCATACTATGCACCGCTATAGGTACGATAATATACCGCCATGTTGTCTGCATGTTCATATACACCATCCATACTATGCACCACTATAGGTATGATAATATACCGCCATGTTGTCTGCATGTTTATATACACCATCCATACCATACCATGCACCGCTATAGGTACGATAATATACCGCCATGTTCTCTTCATGTTTCTATACACCATCCATACTATGCACCGCTATAGGTACGATAATATACCGCCATGTTGTCTGCATGTTCATATACACCATCCATACTATGCACCGCTATAGGTACGATAATATACCGCCATGTTGTCTGCATGTTCATATACACCATCCATACTATGCACCGCTATAGGTACGATAATATACCGCCATGTTGTCTGCATGTTCATATACACCATCCATACTATGCACCACTATAGGTACGATAATATACCGCCATGTTGTCTGCATGTTTATATACACCATCCATACCATGCACCGCTATAGTTACGATAATATACCGCCATGCTGTCTGCATGTTCATATACACCATCCATACTATGCACCGCTATAGGTACGATAATATACCGCCATGTTGTCTGCATGTTTAAATACACCATCCATACTATGCACCGCTATAGGTACGATAATATACCGCCATGTTGTCTGCATGTTCATATACACCATCCATACTATGCACCGCTATAGGTACGATAATATACCGCCATGTTGTCTGCATGTTCTTATACACCATCCATACTATGCACCGCTATAGGTACGATAATATACCGCCATGTTGTCTGCATGTTCATATACACCATCCATACCATGCACCGCTATAGGTACGATAATATACCGCCATGTTGTCTGCATGTTCATATACACCATCCATACTATGCACCGCTATAGGTACGATAATATACCGCCATGTTGTCTGCATGTTCATATACACCATCCATACTATGCACCGCTATAGGTACGATAATATACCGCCATGTTGTCTGCATGTTCATATACACCATCCATACCATGCACCACTATAGGTACGATAATATACCGCCATGTTGTCTGCATGTTCATACACACCATCCATACTATGCACCACTATAGGTACGATAATATACCGCGATGTTGTCTTCATGTTCATATACACCATCCATACTATGCACCGCTATAGGTACGATAATATACCGCCATGTTGTCTGCATGTTCATATACACCATCCATACTATGCACCGCTATAGGTACGATAATATACCGCCATGTTGTCTGCATGTTCATATACACCATCCATACTATGCACCACTATAGGTACGATAATATACCGCCATGTTGTCTGCATGTTTATATACACCATCCATACTATGCACCGCTATAGGTACGATAATATACCGCCATGTTGTCTGTATGTTTATATACACCACCCATACTATGCACCGCTATAGGTACGATAATATACCGCCATGTTGTCTGCATGTTTATATACACCATCCATACTATGCACCGCTATAGGTACGATAATATACCGCCATCTTGTCTGCATGTTTATATACACCATCCATACTATGCACCGCTATAGGTACGATAATATACCGCCATGTTGTCTGTATGTTTATATACACCACCCATACTATGCACCACTATAGGTACGATAATATACCGCCATGTTGTCTTCATGTTCATATACACCATCCATACTATGCACCACTATAGGTACGATAATATACCGCCATGTTGTCTGCATGTTCATATACACCATCCATACTATGCACCACTATAGGTACGATAATATACCGCCATGTTGTCTGCATGTTTATATACACCATCCATACTATGCACCGCTATAGGTACGATAATATACCGCCATGTTGTCTGTATGTTTATATACACCATCAATACTATGCACCGCTATAGGTACGATAATATACCGCCAAGTTGTCTGCATGTTCATTTACACCATCCATACTATGCACCGCTATAGGTACGATAATATACCGCCATGTTGTCTGCATGTTCATATACACCATCCATACTATGCACCGCTATAGGTACGATAATATACCGCCATGTTGTCTGCATGTTCATATACACCATCCATACTATGCACCGCTATAGGTACGATAATATACCGCCATGTTATCTGCATGTTCATACACACCATCCATACTATGCACCACTATAGGTACGATAATATACCGCCATGTTGTCTTCATGTTCATATACACCATCCATACTATGCACCGCTATAGGTACGATAATTTACCGCCATGTTGTCTGCATGTTCATATACACCATCAATACTATGCACCACTATAGGTACGATAATATACCGCCATTTTGTCTGCATGTTTATATACACCATCCATACCATGCACCGCTATAGGTACGATAATATACCGCCATGTTCTCTGCATGTTTCTATACACCATCCATACTATGCACCGCTATAGGTACGATAATATACCGCCATGTTGTCTGCATGTTCATATACACCATCCATACTATGCACCGCTATAGGTACGATAATATACCGCCATGTTGTCTGCATGTTCATATACACCATCCAAACCATGCACCGCTATAGGTACGATAATATACCGCCATGTTGTCTGCATGTTCATATACACCATCCATACTATGCACCGCTATAGGTACGATAATATACCGCCATGTTGTCTGCATGTTCATATACACCACACATACTATGCACCACTATAGGTACGATAATATACCGCCATGTTGTCTGCATGTTCATATACACCATCCATACTATGCACCGCTATAGGTACGATAATATACCGCCATCTTGTCTGCATGTTGATAGACACCATCCATACTATGCACCGCTATAGGTACGATTATATACCGCCATGTTCTCTGCATGTTTATATACACCATCCATACCATGCACCGCTATAGGTACGATAATATACCGCCATGTTGTCTGCATGTTCATATACACCATCCATACTATGCACCGCTATAGGTATAATAATATACCGCCATGTTGTCTGCATGTTTATATACACCATCCATACTATGCACCACTATAGATACGATAATATACCGCCATGTTGTCTGCATGTTTATATACACCATCCATACTATGCACCACTATAGGTACGATAATATACCGCCATGTTGTCTGCATGTTCATATACACCATCCATACTATGCACCACTATAGGTATAATAATATACCGCCATGTTGTCTGCATGTTCATATACTCCATCCATACTATGCACCGCTATAGGTACGATAATATACCGCCATGTTGTCTGCATGTTTATATACACCATCCATACTGTGCACCGCTATAGGTACGATAATATACCGCCATGTTGTCTGCATGTTCATATACACCATCCATACTATGCACCACTATAGGTATGATAATATACCGCCATGTTGTCTGCATGTTCATATACACCATCCATACTATGCACCACTATAGGTATAATAATATACCGCCATGTTGTCTGCATGTTTATATACACCATCCATACTATGCACCACTATAGGTACGATAATATACCGCCATGTTGTCTGCATGTTTATATACACCATCCATACTGTGCACCGCTATAGGTACGATAATATACCGCCATGTTGTCTGCATGTTCATATACACCATCCATACTATGCACCACTATAGGTATGATAATATACCGCCATGTTGTCTGCATGTTTCTATACACCATCCATACCATACCATGCACCGCTATAGGTACGATAATATACCGCCATGTTGTCTGCATGTTCATATACACCATCCATACTATGCACCGCTATAGGTACGATAATATACCGCCATGTTGTCTGCATGTTCATATACACCATCCATACTATGCACCGCTATAGGTATAATAATATACCGCCATGTTGTCTGCATGTTTATATACACCATCCATACTATGCACCACTATAGGTACGATAATATACCGCCATGTTCTCTGCATGTTGATATACACCATCCATACCATACCATGCACCGCTATAGGTACGATAATATACCGCCATGTTGTCTGCATGTTTATATACACCATCCATACCATACCATGCACCGCTATAGGTACGATAATATACCGCCATGTTCTCTGCATGTTTCTATACACCATCCATACTATGCACCGCTATAGGTACGATAATATACCGCCATGTTGTCTGCATGTTCATATACACCATCCATACTATGCACCGCTATAGGTATAATAATATACCGCCATGTTGTCTGCATGTTTATATACACCATCCATACTATGCACCACTATAGGTACGATAATATACCGCCATGTTCTCTGCATGTTGATATACACCATCCATACCATACCATGCACCGCTATAGGTACGATAATATACCGCCATGTTGTCTGCATGTTCATATACACCATCCATACCATGCACCGCTATAGGTACGATAATATACCGCCATGTTGTCTGCATGTTCATATACACCATCCATACTATGCACCACTATAGGTACGATAATATACCGCCATGTTGTCTGCATGTTTATATACACCATCCATATCATGCACCGCTATAGGCATAATAATATACCGCCATGTTGTCTGCATGTTTATATACACCATCCATACTGTGCACCGCTATAGGTACGATAATATACCGCCATGTTGTCTGCATGTTCATATACACCATCCATACTATTCACCGCTATAGGTACGATAATATACCGCCATGTTGTCTGCATGTTCATATACAACATCCATACTATGCACCGCTATAGGTACGATAATATACCGCCATGTTGTCTGCATGTTTATATACAACATCCATACCATACCATGCACCGCTATAGGTACGATAATATACCGCCATGTTGTCTGCATGTTTATATACAACATCCATACCATACCATGCACCGCTATAGGTATAATAATATACGGCCATGTTGTCTGCATGTTCATATACACCATCCATACTATGCACCGCTATAGGTACGATAATATACCGCCATGTTGTCTGCATGTTCATATACAACATCCATACTATGCACCGCTATAGGTATGATAATATACCGCCATGTTGTCTGCATGTTCATATACACCATCCATACTATGCACCGCTATAGGTACGATAATATACCGCCATGTTGTCTGCATGTTTATATACACCATCCATACTGTGCACCGCTATAGGTATGATAATATACCGCCATGTTGTCTGCATGTTCATATACACCATCCATACTATGCACCACTATAGGTATGATAATATACCGCCATGTTGTCTGCATGTTCATATACACCATCCATACTATGCACCACTATAGGTACGATAATATACCGCCATGCTGTCTGCATGTTCATATACACCATCCATACTATGCACCGCTATAGGTACGATAATATACCGCCATGTTGTCTGCATGTTCATATAAACCATCCATACTATGCACCACTATAGGTATGATAATATACCGCCATGTTGTCTGCATGTTTATATACACCATCCATACCATACCATGCACCGCTATAGGTACGATAATATACCGCCATGTTGTCTGCATGTTCATATAAACCATCCATACTATGCACCACTATAGGTATGATAATATACCGCCATGTTGTATGCATGTTTATATACACCATCCATACTATGCACCGCTATAGGTACGATAATATACCGCCATGTTGTCTGCAAGTTTATATACACCATCCATACTGTGCACCGCTATAGGTACGATAATATACCGCCATGTTGTCTGCATGTTTATATACACCATCCATATCATGCACCGCTATAGGCATAATAATATACCGCCATGTTGTCTGCATGTTTATATACACCATCCATACTGTGCACCGCTATAGGTACGATAATATACCGCCATGTTGTCTGCATGTTCATATACATCATCCATACTATGCACCGCTATAGGTACGATAATATACCGCCATGTTGTCTGCATGTTCATATACAACATCCATACTATGCACCGCTATAGGTACGATAATATAACACCATGTTGTCTGCATGTTTATATACACCATCCATATCATGCACCGCTATAGGCATAATAATATACCGCCATGTTGTCTGCATGTTTATATACACCATCCATACTGTGCACCGCTATAGGTACGATAATATACCGCCATGTTGTCTGCATGTTCATATACATCATCCATACTATGCACCGCTATAGGTACGATAATATACCGCCATGTTGTCTGCATGTTCATATACACCATCCATACTATGCACCGCTATAGGTACGATAATATACCGCCATGTTCTCTACATGTTTATATACACCATCCATACCATACACCGCTATAGGTACGATAATATACCGCCATGTTGTCTGCATGTTTATATACACCATCCATACCATGCACCGCTATAGGTACGATAATATACCGCCATGTTGTCTGCATGTTTATATACACCATCCATATCATGCACCGCTATAGGCATAATAATATACCGCCATGTTGTCTGCATGTTTATATACACCATCCATACTGTGCACCGCTATAGGTACGATATTATACCGCCATGTTGTCTGCATGTTCATATACATCATCCATATCATGCACCGCTATAGGCATAATAATATACCGCCATGTTGTCTGCATGTTTATATACACCATCCATATCATGCACCGCTATAGGCATAATAATATACCGCCATGTTGTCTGCATGTTTATATACACCATCCATACTGTGCACCGCTATAGGTACGATAATATACCGCCATGTTGTCTGCATGTTCATATACATCATCCATACTATGCACCGCTATAGGTACGATAATATACCGCCATGTTGTCTGCATGTTCATATACACCATCCATACTATGCACCGCTATAGGTACGATAATATACCGCCATGTTCTCTACATGTTTATATACACCATCCATACCATACACCGCTATAGGTACGATAATATACCGCCATGTTGTCTGCATGTTTATATACACCATCCATACCATGCACCGCTATAGGTACGATAATATACCGCCATGTTGTCTGCATGTTTATATACACCATCCATATCATGCACCGCTATAGGCATAATAATATACCGCCATGTTGTCTGCATGTTTATATACACCATCCATACTGTGCACCGCTATAGGTACGATATTATACCGCCATGTTGTCTGCATGTTCATATACATCATCCATACTATGCACCGCTATAGGTACGATAATATACCGCCATGTTGTCTGCATGTTCATATACAACATCCATACTATGCACCGCTATAGGTACGATAATATAACACCATGTTGTCTGCATGTTTATATACACCATCCATACTATGCACCGCTATAGGTACGATAATATAGCGCCATGTTGTCTGCATGTTCATATACACCATCCATACTATGCACCGCTATAGGTACGATAATATACCGCCATGTTGTCTGCATGTTCATATACAACATCCATACTATGCACCGCTATAGCTATAATAATATACCACCATGTTGTCTGCATGTTCATATACACCATCCATACTATGCACCGCTATAGGTACGATAATATACCGCCATGTTCTCTGCATGTTTATATACACCATCCATACCATGCACCGCTATAGGCACGATAATATACCGCCATGTTGTCTGTATGTTTATATACACCATCCATACCATGCATCGCTATAGGTACGATAATATACCGACATGTTGTCTGCATGTTTATATACACCATCCATACCATGCATCGCTATAGGTACGATAATATACCGACATGTTGTCTGCATGTTTATATACACCATCCATACTGTGCACCGCTATAGGTACGATAATATACCACCATGTTGTCTGCATGTTCATATACACCATCCATACTATGCACCGCTATAGGTACGATAATATACCGCCATGTTGTCTGCATGTTCATATACAACATCCATACTATGCACCGCTATAGGTACGATAATATACCGCCATGTTGTCTGCATGTTCATATACACCATCCATACTATGCACCACTATAGGTACGATAATATACCGCCATGTTCTCTGCATGTTTATATACACCATCCATGCCATGCATCGCTATAGGTACGATAATATACCGCCATGTTGTCTGCATGTTTATATACACCATCCATACTGTGCACCGCTATAGGTACGATAATATACCACCATGTTGTCTGCATGTTTATATACACCATCCATACTATGCACCGCTATAGGTACGATAATATACCGCCATGTTGTCTGCATGTTCATATACACCATCCATACTATGCACCGCTATAGGTACGATAATATACCGCCATGTTCTCTGCATGTTTATATACACCATCCATACCATACACCGCTATAGGTACGATAATATACCTCCATGTTGTCTGCATGTTTATATACACCATCCATACCATGCACCGCTATAGGTACGATAATATACCGCCATGTTGTCTGCATGTTCATATACACCATCCATACTATGCACCGCTATAGGTATAATAATATACTGCCATGTTCTCTGCATGTTTATATACACCATCCATACCATGCACCGCTATAGGTACGATAATATACCGCCATGTTGTCTGCATGTTTATATACACCATCCATACTATGCACCACTATAGGTACGATAATATACCGCCATGTTGTCTGCACGTTTAAATACACCATCCATATCATGCACCGCAATAGGCATAATAATATACCGCCATGTTGTCTGCATGTTTATATACACCATCCATACTATGCACCGCTATAGGTACGATAATATACCGCCATGTTGTCTGCATGTTCATATACACCATCCATACTATGCACCGCTATAGGTACGAAAATATACCGCCATGTTGTCTGCATGTTCATATACAACATCCATACTATGCACCGCTATAGGTACGATAATATACCGCCATGTTGTCTGCATGTTCATATACAACATCCATACTGTGCTCCGCTATAGGTACGATAATATAGCGCCATGTTGTCTGCATGTTCATATACACCATCCATACTGTGCACCGCTATAGGTACGAAAATATACCGCCATGTTGTCTGCATGTTCATATACAACATCCATACTATGCACCGCTATAGGTACGATAATATACCGCCATGTTGTCTGCATGTTCATATACACCATCCATACTATGCACCGCTATAGGTATAATAATATACCGCCATGTTGTCTGCATGTTCATATACACCATCCATACTATGCACCGCTATAGGTACGATAATATACCGCCATGTTCTCTGCATGTTTATATACACCATCCATACCATGCATCGCTATAGGTACGATAATATACCGCCATGTTGTCTGCATGTTTATATACACCATCCATTCTGTGCACCGCTATAGGTACGATAATATACCGCCATGTTGTCTGCATGTTTATATACACCATCCATTCTGTGCACCGCTATAGGTACGATAATATAGCGCCATGTTGTCTGCATGTTCATATACACCATCCATACTATGCACCGCTATAGGTACGATAATATACCGACATGTTGTCTGCATGTTTATATACACCATCCATTCTGTGCACCGCTATAGGTACGATAATATAGCGCCATGTTGTCTGCATGTTCATATACACCATCCATACTATGCACCGCTATAGGTACGATAATATACCGCCATGTTGTCTGCATGTTCATATACACCATCCATACTATGCACCACTATAGGTACGATAATATACCGCCATGTTCTCTGCATGTTTATATACACCATCCATGCCATGCATCGCTATAGGTACGATAATATACCGCCATGTTGTCTGCATGTTTATATACACCATCCATACTGTGCACCGCTATAGGTACGATAATATACCACCATGTTGTCTGCATGTTTATATACACCATCCATACTATGCACCGCTATAGGTACGATAATATACCGCCATGTTGTCTGCATGTTTATATACACCATCCATACTATGCACCGCTATAGGTACGATAATATACCGCCATGTTGTTTGCATGTTCATATACACCATCCATACTATGCACCGCTATAGGTATAACAATATACCGCCATGTTGTTTGCATGTACATATACACCATCCATACTATGCACCGCTATAAGTATAATAATATACCGCCATGTTCTCTGCATGTTCATATACACCATCCATACTATGCACCGCTATAGGTACGATAATATACCGCCATCTTCTCTGCATGTTTATATACACCATCCATACTATGCACCGCTATAGGTACGATAATATACCGCCATGTTGTCTGCATGTTCATATACACCATCCATACTATGCACCGCTATAGGTACGATAATATACCGCCATGTTGTCTGCATGTTCATATACACCATCCATACTATGCACCGCTATAGGTACGATAATATACCGCTATGTTGTCTGCATGTTCATATACACCATCCATACTATGCACCGCTATAGGTACGATAATATACCGCCATGTTCTCTGCATGTTTCTATACACCATCCATACCATGCACCGCTATAGGTACGATAATATACCGCCATGTTGTCTGCATGTTCATATACACCATCCATACTATGCACCGCTATAGGTACGATAATATACCGCCATGTTGTCTGCATGTTCATATACACCATCCATACTATGCACCGCTATAGGTACGATAATATACCGCTATGTTGTCTGCATGTTCATATACACCATCCATACTATGCACCGCTATAGGTACGATAATATACCGCCATGTTCTCTGCATGTTTCTATACACCATCCATACCATGCACCGCTATAGGTACGATAATATACCGTCATGTTGTCTGCATGTTCATATACACCATCCATACTATGCACCGCTATAGGTATGATAATATACCGCCATGTTCTCTGCATGTTCATATACACCATCCATACTATGCACCGCTATAGGTACGATAATATACCGCCATCTTCTCTGCATGTTTATATACACCATCCATACTATGCACCGCTATAGGTACGATAATATACCGCCATGTTGTCTGCATGTTCATATACACCATCCATACTATGCACCGCTATAGGTATGATAATATACCGCCATGTTGTCTGCATGTTCATATAAACCATCCATACCATGCACCGCTATAGGTACGATAATATACCGCCATGTTGTCTGCATGTTCATATAAACCATCCATACCATGCACCGCTATAGGTATAATAATATACCGCCATCTTGTCTGCATGTTCATATACACCATCCATACCATGCACCGCTATAGGTACGATAATATACCGCCATGTTGTCTGCATGTTCCTATACACCATCCATACTATGCACCGCTATAGGTATAATAATATACCGCCATGTTGTCTGCATGTTTATATACACCATCCATACCATGCACCGCTATAGGTACGATAATATACTGCCATGTTGTCTGCATGTTCATATACACCATCCATACTATGCACCGCTATAGGTACGATAATATACCGCCATGTTGTCTGCATGTTCATATACACCATCCATACTGTGCAACGCTATAGGTACGATAATATACCGCCATGTTGTCTGCATGTTCATATACACCATCCATACTATGCACCGCTATAGGTACGATAATATACCGCCATGTTGTCTGCATGTTCATATACACCATCCATACCATGCACCGCTATAGGTACGATAATATACCGCCATGTTGTCTGCATGTTCATATACACCATCCATACTATGCACCACTATACGTACGATAATATACCGCCATGTTGTCTGCATGTTCATATACACCATCCATACTATGCACCGCTATAGGTACGATAATATACCGCCATGTTGTCTGCATGTTCATATACACCATCCATACTATGCACCGCTATAGGTACGATAATATACCGCAATGTTGTCTGCATGTTCATATACACCATCCATACTATGCACCACTATAGGTACGATAATATACCGCCATGTTGTCTGCATGTTTATATACACCATCCATACTGTGCACCGCTATAGGTACGATAATATACCGCCATGTTGTCTGCATGTTCATATACACCGTCCATACTATGCACCACTATAGGTATGATAATATACCGCCATGTTGTCTGCATGTTTATATACACCATCCATACCATACCATGCACCGCTATAGGTACGATAATATACCGCCATGTTCTCTGCATGTTTCTATACACCATCCATACTATGCACCGCTATAGGTACGATAATATACCGCCATGTTGTCTGCATGTTCATATACACCATCCATACTATGCACCGCTATAGGTATAATAATATACCGCCATGTTGTCTGCATGTTTATATACACCATCCATACTATGCACCACTATAGGTACGATAATATACCGCCATGTTCTCTGCATGTTGATATACACCATCCATACCATACCATGCACCGCTATAGGTACGATAATATACCGCCATGTTGTCTGCATGTTCATATACACCATCCATACCATGCACCGCTATAGGTACGATAATATACCGCCATGTTGTCTGCATGTTCATATACACCATCCATACTATGCACCACTATAGGTACGATAATATACCGCCATGTTGTCTGCATGTTTATATACACCATCCATATCATGCACCGCTATAGGCATAATAATATACCGCCATGTTGTCTGCATGTTTATATACACCATCCATACTGTGCACCGCTATAGGTACGATAATATACCGCCATGTTGTCTGCATGTTCATATACACCATCCATACTATTCACCGCTATAGGTACGATAATATACCGCCATGTTGTCTGCATGTTCATATACAACATCCATACTATGCACCGCTATAGGTACGATAATATACCGCCATGTTGTCTGCATGTTTATATACAACATCCATACCATACCATGCACCGCTATAGGTACGATAATATACCGCCATGTTGTCTGCATGTTTATATACAACATCCATACCATACCATGCACCGCTATAGGTATAATAATATACGGCCATGTTGTCTGCATGTTCATATACACCATCCATACTATGCACCGCTATAGGTACGATAATATACCGCCATGTTGTCTGCATGTTCATATACAACATCCATACTATGCACCGCTATAGGTATGATAATATACCGCCATGTTGTCTGCATGTTCATATACACCATCCATACTATGCACCGCTATAGGTACGATAATATACCGCCATGTTGTCTGCATGTTTATATACACCATCCATACTGTGCACCGCTATAGGTATGATAATATACCGCCATGTTGTCTGCATGTTCATATACACCATCCATACTATGCACCACTATAGGTATGATAATATACCGCCATGTTGTCTGCATGTTCATATACACCATCCATACTATGCACCACTATAGGTACGATAATATACCGCCATGCTGTCTGCATGTTCATATACACCATCCATACTATGCACCGCTATAGGTACGATAATATACCGCCATGTTGTCTGCATGTTCATATAAACCATCCATACTATGCACCACTATAGGTATGATAATATACCGCCATGTTGTCTGCATGTTTATATACACCATCCATACCATACCATGCACCGCTATAGGTACGATAATATACCGCCATGTTGTCTGCATGTTCATATAAACCATCCATACTATGCACCACTATAGGTATGATAATATACCGCCATGTTGTATGCATGTTTATATACACCATCCATACTATGCACCGCTATAGGTACGATAATATACCGCCATGTTGTCTGCAAGTTTATATACACCATCCATACTGTGCACCGCTATAGGTACGATAATATACCGCCATGTTGTCTGCATGTTTATATACACCATCCATACTATGCACCGCTATAGGCATAATAATATACCGCCATGTTGTCTGCATGTTTATATACACCATCCATATCATGCACCGCTATAGGCATAATAATATACCGCCATGTTGTCTGCATGTTTATATACACCATCCATACTGTGCACCGCTATAGGTACGATAATATACCGCCATGTTGTCTGCATGTTCATATACATCATCCATACTATGCACCGCTATAGGTACGATAATATACCGCCATGTTGTCTGCATGTTCATATACAACATCCATACTATGCACCGCTATAGGTACGATAATATAACACCATGTTGTCTGCATGTTTATATACACCATCCATACTATGCACCGCTATAGGTACGATAATATACCGCCATGTTCTCTACATGTTTATATACACCATCCATACCATACACCGCTATAGGTACGATAATATACCGCCATGTTGTCTGCATGTTTATATACACCATCCATACCATGCACCGCTATAGGTACGATAATATACCGCCATGTTGTCTGCATGTTTATATACACCATCCATATCATGCACCGCTATAGGCATAATAATATACCGCCATGTTGTCTGCATGTTTATATACACCATCCATACTGTGCACCGCTATAGGTACGATAATATACCGCCATGTTGTCTGCATGTTCATATACATCATCCATACTATGCACCGCTATAGGTACGATAATATACCGCCATGTTGTCTGCATGTTCATATACAACATCCATACTATGCACCGCTATAGGTACGATAATATAACACCATGTTGTCTGCATGTTTATATACACCATCCATACTATGCACCGCTATAGGTACGATAATATACCGCCATGTTCTCTACATGTTTATATACACCATCCATACCATACACCGCTATAGGTACGATAATATACCGCCATGTTGTCTGCATGTTTATATACACCATCCATACCATGCACCGCTATAGGTACGATAATATACCGCCATGTTGTCTGCATGTTCATATACACCATCCATACTATGCACCGCTATAGGTATAATAATATACCGCCATGTTCTCTGCATGTTTATATACACCATCCATACCATGCACCGCTATAGGTACGATAATATACCGCCATGTTGTCTGCACGTTTAAATACACCATCCATATCATGCACCGCTATAGGCATAATAATATACCGCCATGTTGTCTGCATGTTTATATACACCATCCATACTGTGCTCCGCTATAGGTACGATAATATAGCGCCATGTTGTCTGCATGTTCATATACACCATCCATACTATGCACCGCTATAGGTACGATAATATACCGCCATGTTGTCTGCATGTTCATATACAACATCCATACTATGCACCGCTATAGCTATAATAATATACCACCATGTTGTCTGCATGTTCATATACACCATCCATACTATGCACCGCTATAGGTACGATAATATACCGCCATGTTGTCTGTATGTTTATATACACCATCAATACTATGCACCGCTATAGGTACGATAATATACCGCCAAGTTGTCTGCATGTTCATTTACACCATCCATACTATGCACCGCTATAGGTACGATAATATACCGCCATGTTGTCTGCATGTTCATATACACCATCCATACTATGCACCGCTATAGGTACGATAATATACCGCCATGTTGTCTGCATGTTCATATACACCATCCATACTATGCACCGCTATAGGTACGATAATATACCGCCATGTTATCTGCATGTTCATACACACCATCCATACTATGCACCACTATAGGTACGATAATATACCGCCATGTTGTCTTCATGTTCATATACACCATCCATACTATGCACCGCTATAGGTACGATAATATACCGCCATGTTGTCTGCATGTTCATATACACCATCAATACTATGCACCACTATAGGTACGATAATATACCGCCATTTTGTCTGCATGTTTATATACACCATCCATACCATGCACCGCTATAGGTACGATAATATACCGCCATGTTCTCTGCATGTTTCTATACACCATCCATACTATGCACCGCTATAGGTACGATAATATACCGCCATGTTGTCTGCATGTTCATATACACCATCCATACTATGCACCGCTATAGGTACGATAATATACCGCCATGTTGTCTGCATGTTCATATACACCATCCAAACCATGCACCGCTATAGGTACGATAATATACCGCCATGTTGTCTGCATGTTCATATACACCATCCATACTATGCACCGCTATAGGTACGATAATATACCGCCATGTTGTCTGCATGTTCATATACACCACACATACTATGCACCACTATAGGTACGATAATATACCGCCATGTTGTCTGCATGTTCATATACACCATCCATACTATGCACCGCTATAGGTACGATAATATACCGCCATCTTGTCTGCATGTTGATAGACACCATCCATACTATGCACCGCTATAGGTACGATTATATACCGCCATGTTCTCTGCATGTTTATATACACCATCCATACCATGCACCGCTATAGGTACGATAATATACCGCCATGTTGTCTGCATGTTCATATACACCATCCATACTATGCACCGCTATAGGTATAATAATATACCGCCATGTTGTCTGCATGTTTATATACACCATCCATACTATGCACCACTATAGATACGATAATATACCGCCATGTTGTCTGCATGTTTATATACACCATCCATACTATGCACCACTATAGGTACGATAATATACCGCCATGTTGTCTGCATGTTCATATACACCATCCATACTATGCACCACTATAGGTATAATAATATACCGCCATGTTGTCTGCATGTTCATATACTCCATCCATACTATGCACCGCTATAGGTACGATAATATACCGCCATGTTGTCTGCATGTTTATATACACCATCCATACTGTGCACCGCTATAGGTACGATAATATACCGCCATGTTGTCTGCATGTTCATATACACCATCCATACTATGCACCACTATAGGTATGATAATATACCGCCATGTTGTCTGCATGTTCATATACACCATCCATACTATGCACCACTATAGGTATAATAATATACCGCCATGTTGTCTGCATGTTTATATACACCATCCATACTATGCACCACTATAGGTACGATAATATACCGCCATGTTGTCTGCATGTTTATATACACCATCCATACTGTGCACCGCTATAGGTACGATAATATACCGCCATGTTGTCTGCATGTTCATATACACCATCCATACTATGCACCACTATAGGTATGATAATATACCGCCATGTTGTCTGCATGTTTCTATACACCATCCATACCATACCATGCACCGCTATAGGTACGATAATATACCGCCATGTTGTCTGCATGTTCATATACACCATCCATACTATGCACCGCTATAGGTACGATAATATACCGCCATGTTGTCTGCATGTTCATATACACCATCCATACTATGCACCGCTATAGGTATAATAATATACCGCCATGTTGTCTGCATGTTTATATACACCATCCATACTATGCACCACTATAGGTACGATAATATACCGCCATGTTCTCTGCATGTTGATATACACCATCCATACCATACCATGCACCGCTATAGGTACGATAATATACCGCCATGTTGTCTGCATGTTCATATACACCATCCATACCATGCACCGCTATAGGTACGATAATATACCGCCATGTTGTCTGCATGTTCATATACACCATCCATACTATGCACCACTATAGGTACGATAATATACCGCCATGTTGTCTGCATGTTTATATACACCATCCATATCATGCACCGCTATAGGCATAATAATATACCGCCATGTTGTCTGCATGTTTATATACACCATCCATACTGTGCACCGCTATAGGTACGATAATATACCGCCATGTTGTCTGCATGTTCATATACACCATCCATACTATGCACCACTATAGGTACGATAATATACCGCCATGTTGTCTGCATGTTCATATACACCATCCATACTATGCACCGCTATAGGTACGATAATATACCGCCATGTTGTCTGCATGTTCATATACACCATCCATACCATGCACCGCTATATGTACGATAATATACCGCCATGTTGTCTGCATGTTCATATACACCATCCATACTATGCAACGCTATAGGTACGATAATATATCGCCATGTTGTCTGCATGTTCATATACACCATCCATACTATGCACCTCTATAGGTACGATAATATACCGCCATGTTGTCTGCATGTTCATATACACCATCCATACTATGCACCTCTATAGGTACGATAATATACCGCCATGTTGTCTGCATGTTCATATACACCATCCATACTATGCACCGCTATAGGTACGATAATATACCGCCATGTTGTCTGCATGTTTATATACACCATCCATACCATGCACCGCTATAGGTACGATAATATACCGCCATGTTGTCTGCATGTTCATATACACCATCCATACTATGCACCGCTATAGGTACGATAATATACCGCCATGTTGTCTGCATGTTCATATACACCATCCATACTATGCACCTCTATAGGTACGATAATATACCGCCATGTTGTCTGCATGTTCATATACACCATCCATACTATGCACCGCTATAGGTACGATAATATACCGCTATGTTGTCTGCATGTTCATATACACCATCCATACTATGCACCGCTATAGGTACGATAATATACCGCCATGTTGTCTGCATGTTCATATACACCATCCATACTATGCACCGCTATAGGTACGATAATATACCGCTATGTTGTCTGCATGTTCATATACACCATCCATACTATGCACCGCTATAGGTACGATAATATACCGCCATGTTCTCTGCATGTTTCTATACACCATCCATACCATGCACCGCTATAGGTACGATAATATACCGTCATGTTGTCTGCATGTTCATATACACCATCCATACTATGCACCGCTATAGGTACGATAATATACCGCCATGTTGTCTGCATGTTCATATACACCATCCATACTATGCACCGCTATAGGTATGATAATATACCGCCATGTTGTCTGCATGTTCATATAAACCATCCATACCATGCACCGCTATAGGTACGATAATATACCGCCATGTTGTCTGCATGTTCATATAAACCATCCATACCATGCACCGCTATAGGTATAATAATATACCGCCATCTTGTCTGCATGTTCATATACACCATCCATACCATGCACCGCTATAGGTACGATAATATACCGCCATGTTGTCTGCATGTTCCTATACACCATCCATACTATGCACCGCTATAGGTATAATAATATACCGCCATGTTGTCTGCATGTTTATATACACCATCCATACCATGCACCGCTATAGGTACGATAATATACTGCCATGTTGTCTGCATGTTCATATACACCATCCATACTATGCACCGCTATAGGTACGATAATATACCGCCATGTTGTCTGCATGTTCATATACACCATCCATACTGTGCAACGCTATAGGTACGATAATATACCGCCATGTTGTCTGCATGTTCATATACACCATCCATACTATGCACCGCTATAGGTACGATAATATACCGCCATGTTGTCTGCATGTTCATATACACCATCCATACCATGCACCGCTATAGGTACGATAATATACCGCCATGTTGTCTGCATGTTCATATACACCATCCATACTATGCACCACTATACGTACGATAATATACCGCCATGTTGTCTGCATGTTCATATACACCATCCATACTATGCACCGCTATAGGTACGATAATATACCGCCATGTTGTCTGCATGTTCATATACACCATCCATACTATGCACCGCTATAGGTACGATAATATACCGCAATGTTGTCTGCATGTTCATATACACCATCCATACTATGCACCACTATAGGTACGATAATATACCGCCATGTTGTCTGCATGTTTATATACACCATCCATACTGTGCACCGCTATAGGTACGATAATATACCGCCATGTTGTCTGCATGTTCATATACACCGTCCATACTATGCACCACTATAGGTATGATAATATACCGCCATGTTGTCTGCATGTTTATATACACCATCCATACCATACCATGCACCGCTATAGGTACGATAATATACCGCCATGTTCTCTGCATGTTTCTATACACCATCCATACTATGCACCGCTATAGGTACGATAATATACCGCCATGTTGTCTGCATGTTCATATACACCATCCATACTATGCACCGCTATAGGTATAATAATATACCGCCATGTTGTCTGCATGTTTATATACACCATCCATACTATGCACCACTATAGGTACGATAATATACCGCCATGTTCTCTGCATGTTGATATACACCATCCATACCATACCATGCACCGCTATAGGTACGATAATATACCGCCATGTTGTCTGCATGTTCATATACACCATCCATACCATGCACCGCTATAGGTACGATAATATACCGCCATGTTGTCTGCATGTTCATATACACCATCCATACTATGCACCACTATAGGTACGATAATATACCGCCATGTTGTCTGCATGTTTATATACACCATCCATATCATGCACCGCTATAGGCATAATAATATACCGCCATGTTGTCTGCATGTTTATATACACCATCCATACTGTGCACCGCTATAGGTACGATAATATACCGCCATGTTGTCTGCATGTTCATATACACCATCCATACTATTCACCGCTATAGGTACGATAATATACCGCCATGTTGTCTGCATGTTCATATACAACATCCATACTATGCACCGCTATAGGTACGATAATATACCGCCATGTTGTCTGCATGTTTATATACAACATCCATACCATACCATGCACCGCTATAGGTACGATAATATACCGCCATGTTGTCTGCATGTTTATATACAACATCCATACCATACCATGCACCGCTATAGGTATAATAATATACGGCCATGTTGTCTGCATGTTCATATACACCATCCATACTATGCACCGCTATAGGTACGATAATATACCGCCATGTTGTCTGCATGTTCATATACAACATCCATACTATGCACCGCTATAGGTATGATAATATACCGCCATGTTGTCTGCATGTTCATATACACCATCCATACTATGCACCGCTATAGGTACGATAATATACCGCCATGTTGTCTGCATGTTTATATACACCATCCATACTGTGCACCGCTATAGGTATGATAATATACCGCCATGTTGTCTGCATGTTCATATACACCATCCATACTATGCACCACTATAGGTATGATAATATACCGCCATGTTGTCTGCATGTTCATATACACCATCCATACTATGCACCACTATAGGTACGATAATATACCGCCATGCTGTCTGCATGTTCATATACACCATCCATACTATGCACCGCTATAGGTACGATAATATACCGCCATGTTGTCTGCATGTTCATATAAACCATCCATACTATGCACCACTATAGGTATGATAATATACCGCCATGTTGTCTGCATGTTTATATACACCATCCATACCATACCATGCACCGCTATAGGTACGATAATATACCGCCATGTTGTCTGCATGTTCATATAAACCATCCATACTATGCACCACTATAGGTATGATAATATACCGCCATGTTGTATGCATGTTTATATACACCATCCATACTATGCACCGCTATAGGTACGATAATATACCGCCATGTTGTCTGCAAGTTTATATACACCATCCATACTGTGCACCGCTATAGGTACGATAATATACCGCCATGTTGTCTGCATGTTTATATACACCATCCATATCATGCACCGCTATAGGCATAATAATATACCGCCATGTTGTCTGCATGTTTATATACACCATCCATACTATGCACCGCTATAGGTACGATAATATACCGCCATGTTGTCTGCATGTTTATATACACCATCCATATCATGCACCGCTATAGGCATAATAATATACCGCCATGTTGTCTGCATGTTTATATACACCATCCATACTGTGCACCGCTATAGGTACGATAATATACCGCCATGTTGTCTGCATGTTCATATACATCATCCATACTATGCACCGCTATAGGTACGATAATATACCGCCATGTTGTCTGCATGTTCATATACAACATCCATACTATGCACCGCTATAGGTACGATAATATAACACCATGTTGTCTGCATGTTTATATACACCATCCATACTATGCACCGCTATAGGTACGATAATATACCGCCATGTTCTCTACATGTTTATATACACCATCCATACCATACACCGCTATAGGTACGATAATATACCGCCATGTTGTCTGCATGTTTATATACACCATCCATACCATGCACCGCTATAGGTACGATAATATACCGCCATGTTGTCTGCATGTTTATATACACCATCCATATCATGCACCGCTATAGGCATAATAATATACCGCCATGTTGTCTGCATGTTTATATACACCATCCATACTGTGCACCGCTATAGGTACGATAATATACCGCCATGTTGTCTGCATGTTCATATACATCATCCATACTATGCACCGCTATAGGTACGATAATATACCGCCATCTTGTCTGCATGTTCATATACAACATCCATACTATGCACCGCTATAGGTACGATAATATAACACCATGTTGTCTGCATGTTTATATACACCATCCATACTATGCACCGCTATAGGTACGATAATATACCGCCATGTTCTCTACATGTTTATATACACCATCCATACCATACACCGCTATAGGTACGATAATATACCGCCATGTTGTCTGCATGTTTATATACACCATCCATACCATGCACCGCTATAGGTACGATAATATACCGCCATGTTGTCTGCATGTTCATATACACCATCCATACTATGCACCGCTATAGGTATAATAATATACCGCCATGTTCTCTGCATGTTTATATACACCATCCATACCATGCACCGCTATAGGTACGATAATATACCGCCATGTTGTCTGCACGTTTAAATACACCATCCATATCATGCACCGCTATAGGCATAATAATATACCGCCATGTTGTCTGCATGTTTATATACACCATCCATACTGTGCTCCGCTATAGGTACGATAATATAGCGCCATGTTGTCTGCATGTTCATATACACCATCCATACTATGCACCGCTATAGGTACGATAATATACCGCCATGTTGTCTGCATGTTCATATACAACATCCATACTATGCACCGCTATAGCTATAATAATATACCACCATGTTGTCTGCATGTTCATATACACCATCCATACTATGCACCGCTATAGGTACGATAATATACCGCCATGTTCTCTGCATGTTTATATACACCATCCATACCATGCACCGCTATAGGCACGATAATATACCGCCATGTTGTCTGTATGTTTATATACACCATCCATACCATGCATCGCTATAGGTACGATAATATACCGACATGTTGTCTGCATGTTTATATACACCATCCATACCATGCATCGCTATAGGTACGATAATATACCGACATGTTGTCTGCATGTTTATATACACCATCCATACTGTGCACCGCTATAGGTACGATAATATACCACCATGTTGTCTGCATGTTCATATACACCATCCATACTATGCACCGCTATAGGTACGATAATATACCGCCATGTTGTCTGCATGTTCATATACAACATCCATACTATGCACCGCTATAGGTACGATAATATACCGCCATGTTGTCTGCATGTTCATATACACCATCCATACTATGCACCACTATAGGTACGATAATATACCGCCATGTTCTCTGCATGTTTATATACACCATCCATGCCATGCATCGCTATAGGTACGATAATATACCGCCATGTTGTCTGCATGTTTATATACACCATCCATACTGTGCACCGCTATAGGTACGATAATATACCACCATGTTGTCTGCATGTTTATATACACCATCCATACTATGCACCGCTATAGGTACGATAATATACCGCCATGTTGTCTGCATGTTCATATACACCATCCATACTATGCACCGCTATAGGTACGATAATATACCGCCATGTTCTCTGCATGTTTATATACACCATCCATACCATACACCGCTATAGGTACGATAATATACCTCCATGTTGTCTGCATGTTTATATACACCATCCATACCATGCACCGCTATAGGTACGATAATATACCGCCATGTTGTCTGCATGTTCATATACACCATCCATACTATGCACCGCTATAGGTATAATAATATACTGCCATGTTCTCTGCATGTTTATATACACCATCCATACCATGCACCGCTATAGGTACGATAATATACCGCCATGTTGTCTGCATGTTTATATACACCATCCATACTATGCACCACTATAGGTACGATAATATACCGCCATGTTGTCTGCACGTTTAAATACACCATCCATATCATGCACCGCAATAGGCATAATAATATACCGCCATGTTGTCTGCATGTTTATATACACCATCCATACTATGCACCGCTATAGGTACGATAATATACCGCCATGTTGTCTGCATGTTCATATACACCATCCATACTATGCACCGCTATAGGTACGAAAATATACCGCCATGTTGTCTGCATGTTCATATACAACATCCATACTATGCACCGCTATAGGTACGATAATATACCGCCATGTTGTCTGCATGTTCATATACAACATCCATACTGTGCTCCGCTATAGGTACGATAATATAGCGCCATGTTGTCTGCATGTTCATATACACCATCCATACTGTGCACCGCTATAGGTACGAAAATATACCGCCATGTTGTCTGCATGTTCATATACAACATCCATACTATGCACCGCTATAGGTACGATAATATACCGCCATGTTGTCTGCATGTTCATATACACCATCCATACTATGCACCGCTATAGGTATAATAATATACCGCCATGTTGTCTGCATGTTCATATACACCATCCATACTATGCACCGCTATAGGTACGATAATATACCGCCATGTTCTCTGCATGTTTATATACACCATCCATACCATGCATCGCTATAGGTACGATAATATACCGCCATGTTGTCTGCATGTTTATATACACCATCCATTCTGTGCACCGCTATAGGTACGATAATATACCGCCATGTTGTCTGCATGTTTATATACACCATCCATTCTGTGCACCGCTATAGGTACGATAATATAGCGCCATGTTGTCTGCATGTTCATATACACCATCCATACTATGCACCGCTATAGGTACGATAATATACCGACATGTTGTCTGCATGTTTATATACACCATCCATTCTGTGCACCGCTATAGGTACGATAATATAGCGCCATGTTGTCTGCATGTTCATATACACCATCCATACTATGCACCGCTATAGGTACGATAATATACCGCCATGTTGTCTGCATGTTCATATACACCATCCATACTATGCACCACTATAGGTACGATAATATACCGCCATGTTCTCTGCATGTTTATATACACCATCCATGCCATGCATCGCTATAGGTACGATAATATACCGCCATGTTGTCTGCATGTTTATATACACCATCCATACTGTGCACCGCTATAGGTACGATAATATACCACCATGTTGTCTGCATGTTTATATACACCATCCATACTATGCACCGCTATAGGTACGATAATATACCGCCATGTTGTCTGCATGTTTATATACACCATCCATACTATGCACCGCTATAGGTACGATAATATACCGCCATGTTGTTTGCATGTTCATATACACCATCCATACTATGCACCGCTATAGGTATAACAATATACCGCCATGTTGTTTGCATGTACATATACACCATCCATACTATGCACCGCTATAAGTATAATAATATACCGCCATGTTCTCTGCATGTTCATATACACCATCCATACTATGCACCGCTATAGGTACGATAATATACCGCCATCTTCTCTGCATGTTTATATACACCATCCATACTATGCACCGCTATAGGTACGATAATATACCGCCATGTTGTCTGCATGTTCATATACACCATCCATACTATGCACCGCTATAGGTACGATAATATACCGCCATGTTGTCTGCATGTTCATATACACCATCCATACTATGCACCGCTATAGGTACGATAATATACCGCCATGTTGTCTGCATGTTCATATACACCATCCATACTATGCACCGCTATAGGTACGATAATATACCACCATGTTGTCTGCATGTTCATATACACCATCCATACCATGCACCGCTATAGGTACGAAAATATACCGCCATGTTCTCTGCATGTTTATATACACCATCCATACTATGCACCGCTATAGGTACGATAATATACCGCCATCTTGTCTGCATGTTCATAGACACCATCCATACTATGCACCGCTATAGGTACGATAATATACCGCCATGTTGTCTGCATGTTCATATACACCATCCATACTATGCACCGCTATAGGTATAATAATATACCGCCATGTTGTCTGCATGTTCATATACAGCATCCATACTATGCACCGCTATAGGTACGATAATATACCGCCATGTTGTCTGCATGTTTATATACACCATCCATACTGTGCACCGCTATAGGTACGATAATATACCGCCATGTTCGCTGTATGTTTATATCCACCATCCATACTGTGCACCGCTATAGGTATAATAATATACCGCCATGTTGTCTGCATGTTCATATACACCATCCATACTATGCACCACTATAAGTACGATAATATACCGCCATGTTGTCTGCATGTTCATATACACCATCCATACTATGCACCGCTATAGGTACGATAATATACCGCCATGTTGTCTGCATGTTCATATACACCATCCATACTATGCACCGCTATAGGTATAATAATATACCGCCATGTTGTCTGCATGTTCATATACACCATCCATACTATGCACCGCTATAGGTATAATAATATACCGCCATCTTGTCTGCATGTTTATATACACCATCCATATCATGCACCGCTATAGGTATAATAATATACCACCATCTTGTCTGCATGTTTATATACACCATCCATACCATACCATGCACCGCTATAGGTACGATAATACACCGCCATCTTGTCTGCATGTTTATATACACCATCCATACCATACTATGCACCGCTATAGGTACGATAATATACCGCCATGTTGTCTGCATGTTCATATACACCATCCATACTATGCACCGCTATAGGTACGATAATATACCACCATGTTGTCTGCATGTTCATATACACCATCCATACCATGCACCGCTATAGGTACGAAAATATACCGCCATGTTCTCTGCATGTTTATATACACCATCCATACTATGCACCGCTATAGGTACGATAATATACCGCCATCTTGTCTGCATGTTCATAGACACCATCCATACTATGCACCGCTATAGGTACGATAATATACCGCCATGTTGTCTGCATGTTCATATACACCATCCATACTATGCACCGCTATAGGTATAATAATATACTGCCATGTTGTCTGCATGTTCATAGACACTATCCATACTATGCACCGCTATAGGTACGATAATATACCGCCATCTTGTCTGCATGTTCATAGACACCATCCATACTATGCACCGCTATAGGTACGATAATATACCGCCATGTTGTCTGCATGTTCATATACACCATCCATACTATGCACCGCTATAGGTATAATAATATACCGCCATGTTGTCTGCATGTTCATATACAGCATCCATACTATGCACCGCTATAGGTACGATAATATACCGCCATGTTGTCTGCATGTTTATATACACCATCCATACTGTGCACCGCTATAGGTACGATAATATACCGCCATGTTCGCTGTATGTTTATATCCACCATCCATACTGTGCACCGCTATAGGTATAATAATATACCGCCATGTTGTCTGCATGTTCATATACACCATCCATACTATGCACCACTATAAGTACGATAATATACCGCCATGTTGTCTGCATGTTCATATACACCATCCATACTATGCACCGCTATAGGTACGATAATATACCGCCATGTTGTCTGCATGTTCATATACACCATCCATACTATGCACCGCTATAGGTATAATAATATACCGCCATGTTGTCTGCATGTTCATATACACCATCCATACTATGCACCGCTATAGGTATAATAATATACCGCCATCTTGTCTGCATGTTTATATACACCATCCATATCATGCACCGCTATAGGTATAATAATATACCACCATCTTGTCTGCATGTTTATATACACCATCCATACCATACCATGCACCGCTATAGGTACGATAATACACCGCCATCTTGTCTGCATGTTTATATACACCATCCATACCATACCATGCACCGCTATAGGTACGATAATATACCGCCATGTTGTCTGCATGTTTATATACACCATCCATACCATGCACCGCTATAGGTACGATAATATACCACCATCTTGTCTGCATGTTTATATACACCATCCATACCATACCATGCACCGCTATAGGTACGATAATACACCGCCATCTTGTCTGCATGTTTATATACACCATCCATACCATACCATGCACCGCTATAGGTACGATAATATACCACCATGTTGTCTGCATGTTTATATACACCATCCATACCATACCATGCACCGCTATAGGTACGATAATATACCGCCATCTTGTCTGCATTTTTATATACACCATCCATATCATGCACCGCTATAGGTACGATAATATACCGCCATGTTGTCTGCATGTTTATATACACCATCCATACCATGCACCGCTATAGGTACGATAATATACCACCATCTTGTCTGCATGTTTATATACACCATCCATATCATACTATGCACCGCTATAGGTACGATAATATACCGCCATCTTGTCTGCATGTTTATATACACCATCCATACCATACCATGCACCGCTATAGGTACGATAATATACCACCATCTTGTCTGCATGTTTATATACACCATCCATACCATACTATGCACCGCTATAGGTACGATAATATACCGCCATCTTGTCTGCATGTTTATATACACCATCCATATCATGCACCGCTATAGGTACGATAATATACCGCCATGTTGTCTGCATGTTTATATACACCATCCATACCATACCATGCACCTCTATATGTACGATAATATACCGCCATGTTGTCTGCATGTTTATATACACCATCCATACCATGCACCGCTATAGGTACGATAATATACCGCCATGTTCTCTGCATGTTTATATACACCATCCATACTGTGCACCGCTATAGGTACGATAATATACCACCATCTTGTCTGCATGTTTATATACACCATCCATACCATGCACCGCTATAGGTACGATAATATACCGCCATGTTGTCTGCATGTTTATATACACCATCCATACTATGCACCGCTATAGGTATAATAATATACCGCCATGTTGTCTGCATGTTCATATACACCATCCATACTATGCACCGCTATAGGTACGATAATATACCGCCATGTTGTCTGCATGTTCATATACACCTTCCATGCTATGCACCGCTATAGGTACGATAATATACCGCCATGTTGTCTGCATGTTCATATACACCATCCATACTATGCACCGCTATAGGTATAATAATATACCGCCATGTTGTCTGCATGTTCATATACACCATCCATACTATGCACCTCTATAGGTATGATAATATACCGCCATGTTGTCTGCATGTTTATATACACCATCCATACCATGCACCGCTATAGGTATGATAATATACCGCCATGTTGTCTGTATGTTTATATACTCCATCCATACCATGCACCGCTATAGGTACGATAATATACCGCCATGTTCTCTGCATGTTTATATACACCATCCATACTGTGCACCGCTATAGGTACGATAATATACCGCCATCTTCTCTGCATGTTTATATACACCATCCATACCATATCATGCACCCGCTATAGGTACGATAATATACCGCCATGTTGTCTGCATGTTCATATACACCATCCATACCATACCATGCACCTCTATATGTACGATAATATACCGCCATGTTGTCTGCATGTTTATATACACCATACATACTATGCACCACTATAGGTACGATAATATACTGCCATGTTGTCTGCATGTTCATATACACCATCCATACTATGCATCGCTATAGGTACGATAATATACCGCCATGTTGTCTGCATGTTTATATACACCATCCATACCATGCACCGCTATAGGTACGATAATATACCGCCATCTTGTCTGCATGTTTATATACACCATCCATACCATACCATGCACCGCTATAGGTACGATAATATACCGCCATGTTGTCTGCATGTTTATATACACCATCCATACCATACCATGCACCGCTATAGGTACGATAATATACCGCCATGTTGTCTGCATGTTTATATACACCATCCATACCATACCATGCACCGCTATAGGTACGATAATATACCGCCATCTTGTCTGCATTTTTATATACACCATCCATATCATGCACCGCTATAGGTACGATAATATACCGCCATGTTGTCTGCATGTTTATATACACCATCCATACCATGCACCGCTATAGGTACGATAATATACCACCATCTTGTCTGCATGTTTATATACACCATCCATACCATACCATGCACCGCTATAGGTACGATAATATACCGCCATGTTGTCTGCATGTTTATATACACCATCCATACCATACTATGCACCGCTATAAGTACGATAATATACCGCCATCTTGTCTGCATGTTTATATACACCATCCATACCATACTATGCACCGCTATAAGTACGATAATATACCGCCATGTTGTCTGCATGTTTATATACACCATCCATACCATACTATGCACCGCTATAAGTACGATAATATACCGCCATCTTGTCTGCATGTTTATATACACCATCCATACCATACTATGCACCGCTATAAGTACGATAATATACCGCCATGTTGTCTGCATGTTTATATACACCATCCATACCATACTATGCACCGCTATAAGTACGATAATATACCGCCATCTTGTCTGCATGTTTATATACACCATCCATACCATACTGTGCACCGCTATAGGTACGATAATATACCGCCATCTTGTCTGCATGTTTATATACACCATCCATACCATACCATGCACCGCTATAGGTACGATAATATACCGCCATGTTGTCTGCATGTTTATATACACCATCCATACCATACCATGCACCGCTACAGGTACGATAATATACCGCCATCTTGTCTGCATGTTTATATACACCATCCATACCATACCATGCACCGCTATAGGTACGATAATATACCACCATGTTGTCTGCATGTTTATATACACCATCCATACTGTGCACCGCTATAGATACGATAATATACCGCCATGTTGTCTGCATGTTTATATACACCATCCATACCATACCATGCACCGCTATAGGTACGATAATATACCGCCATCTTGTCTGCATTTTTATATACACCATCCATATCATGCACCGCTATAGGTACGATAATATACCGCCATGTTGTCTGCATGTTTATATACACCATCCATACCATGCACCGCTATAGGTACGATAATATACCACCATCTTGTCTGCATGTTTATATACACCATCCATACCATACCATGCACCGCTATAGGTACGATAATATACCGCCATCTTGTCTGCATGTTTATATACACCATCCATACCATACCATGCACCGCTATAGGTACGATAATATACCACCATGTTGTCTGCATGTTTATATACACCATCCATACTGTGCACCGCTATAGATACGATAATATACCGCCATGTTGTCTGCATGTTTATATACACCATCCATACCATACCATGCACCGCTATAGGTACGATAATATACCGCCATCTTGTCTGCATTTTTATATACACCATCGATATCATGCACCGCTATAGGTACGATAATATACCGCCATTTTGTCTGCATGTTTATATACACCATCCATACCATGCACCGCTATAGGTATGATAATATACCGCCATCTTGTCTGCATGTTTATATACACCATCCATACCATAATATGCACCGCTATAGGTACGATAATATACCACCATCTTGTCTGCATGTTTATATACACCATCCATACCATGCACCGCTATAGGTACGGTAATATACCGCCATCTTGTCTGCATGTTTATATACACCATCCATACCATAATATGCACCGCTATAGGTATGATAATATACCACCATCTTGTCTGCATGTTTATATACACCATCCATACCATGCACCGCTATAGGTACGATAATATACCGCCATCTTGTCTGCATGTTTATATGCACCATCCATACCATACCATGCACCGCTATAGGTACGATAATATACCGCCATCTTGTCTGCATGTTTATATACACCATCCATACCATACCATGCACCGCTATAGGTACGATAATATACCGCCATCTTGTCTGCATGTTCATATACACCATCCATACTATGCACCGCTATAGGTACGATAATATACCGCCATCTTGTCTGCATGTTTATATACACCATCCATACCATAATATGCACCGCTATAGGTACGATAATATACCGCCATCTTGTCTGCATGTTTATATACACCATCCATACCATAATATGCACCGCTATAGGTACGATAATATACCACCATCTTGTCTGCATGTTTATATACACCATCCATACCATAATATGCACCGCTATAGGTACGATAATATACCGCCATCTTGTCTGCATGTTTATATACACCATCCATATCATGCACCGCTATAGGTACGATAATATACCGCCATCTTGTCTGCATGTTTATATACACCATCCATACCATACCATGCACCGCTATAGGTACGATAATATACCGCCATCTTGTCTGCATGTTTATGTACACCATCCATATCATGCACCGCTATAGGTACGATAATATACCGCCATGTTGTCTGCATGTTGATATAAACCATCCATACTATGCACCGCTATAGGTACGATAATATACCGCCATGTTGTCTGCATGTTCATATACACCATCCATACTATGCACCGCTATAGGTACGATAATATACTGCCATGTTGTCTGCATGTTCATATACACCATCCATACTATGCACCGCTATAGGTATAATAATATACCACCATGTTGTCTGCATGTTTATATACACCATCCATACCATACCATGCACCGCTACAGGTACGATAATATACCGCCATCTTGTCTGCATGTTTATATACACCATCCATACCATACCATGCACCGCTATAGGTACGATAATATACCACCATGTTGTCTGCATGTTTATATACACCATCCATACTGTGCACCGCTATAGATACGATAATATACCGCCATGTTGTCTGCATGTTTATATACACCATCCATACCATACCATGCACCGCTATAGGTACGATAATATACCGCCATCTTGTCTGCATTTTTATATACACCATCCATATCATGCACCGCTATAGGTACGATAATATACCGCCATGTTGTCTGCATGTTTATATACACCATCCATACCATGCACCGCTATAGGTACGATAATATACCACCATCTTGTCTGCATGTTTATATACACCATCCATACCATACCATGCACCGCTATAGGTACGATAATATACCGCCATCTTGTCTGCATGTTTATATACACCATCCATACCATACCATGCACCGCTATAGGTACGATAATATACCACCATGTTGTCTGCATGTTTATATACACCATCCATACTGTGCACCGCTATAGATACGATAATATACCGCCATGTTGTCTGCATGTTTATATACACCATCCATACCATACCATGCACCGCTATAGGTACGATAATATACCGCCATCTTGTCTGCATTTTTATATACACCATCGATATCATGCACCGCTATAGGTACGATAATATACCGCCATTTTGTCTGCATGTTTATATACACCATCCATACCATGCACCGCTATAGGTATGATAATATACCGCCATCTTGTCTGCATGTTTATATACACCATCCATACCATAATATGCACCGCTATAGCTACGATAATATACCACCATCTTGTCTGCATGTTTATATACACCATCCATACCATGCACCGCTATAGGTACGGTAATATACCGCCATCTTGTCTGCATGTTTATATACACCATCCATACCATAATATGCACCGCTATAGGTATGATAATATACCACCATCTTGTCTGCATGTTTATATACACCATCCATACCATGCACCGCTATAGGTACGATAATATACCGCCATCTTGTCTGCATGTTTATATGCACCATCCATACCATACCATGCACCGCTATAGGTACGATAATATACCGCCATCTTGTCTGCATGTTTATATACACCATCCATACCATACCATGCACCGCTATAGGTACGATAATATACCGCCATCTTGTCTGCATGTTCATATACACCATCCATACTATGCACCGCTATAGGTACGATAATATACCGCCATCTTGTCTGCATGTTTATATACACCATCCATACCATAATATGCACCGCTATAGGTACGATAATATACCGCCATCTTGTCTGCATGTTTATATACACCATCCATACCATAATATGCACCGCTATAGGTACGATAATATACCACCATCTTGTCTGCATGTTTATATACACCATCCATACCATAATATGCACCGCTATAGGTACGATAATATACCGCCATCTTGTCTGCATGTTTATATACACCATCCATATCATGCACCGCTATAGGTACGATAATATACCGCCATCTTGTCTGCATGTTTATATACACCATCCATACCATACCATGCACCGCTATAGGTACGATAATATACCGCCATCTTGTCTGCATGTTTATGTACACCATCCATATCATGCACCGCTATAGGTACGATAATATACCGCCATGTTGTCTGCATGTTGATATAAACTATCCATACTATGCACCGCTATAGGTACGATAATATACCGCCATGTTGTCTGCATGTTCATATACACCATCCATACTATGCACCGCTATAGGTACGATAATATACTGCCATGTTGTCTGCATGTTCATATACACCATCCATACTATGCACCGCTATAGGTATAATAATATACCACCATGTTGTCTGCATGTTTATATACACCATCCATACCATAACATGCACCGCTATAGGTACGATAATATACCGCCATGTTGTCTGCATGTTTATATACACCATCCATACCATACCATGCACCGCTATAGGTACGATAATATACCGCCATCTTGTCTGCATTTTTATATACACCATCGATATCATGCACCGCTATAGGTACGATAATATACCGCCATGTTGTCTGCATGTTCATATACACCATCCATACCATACCATGCACCGCTATAGTTACGATAATATACCGCCATGTTGTCTGCATGTTCATATACACCATCCATACTATGCACCGCTATAGGTACGATAATATACCGCCATGTTGTCTGCATGTACATATACACCATCCATACTATGCACCACTATAGGTACGATAATATACCACCATCTTGTCTACATGTTCGTATACACCATCCATACTATGCACCGCTATAGGTACGATAATATACCGCCATTTTGTCTGCATGTTCATATACACCATCCATACTATGCACCACTATAGGTACGATAATATACCGCCATGTTGTCTGCATGTTAATATACACCATCCATACTATGCACCGCTATAGGTACGATAATATACCACCATCTTGTCTGCATGTTTATATACACCATCCATACCATGCACCGCTATAGGTAGGATAATATACCGCCATCTTGTCTGCATGTTTATATACACCATCCATATCATGCACCCGCTATAGGTACGATAATATACCGCCATCTTGTCTGCATGTTTATATACATCATCCATACCATACACCGCTATAGGTACGATAATATACCGCCATGTTGTCTGCATGTTTATATACACCATCCATGCCATACCATGCACCGCTATAGGTACGATAATATACTGCCATGTTGTCTGCATGTTTATATACACCATCCATACCATACCATGCACCGCTATAGGTACGATAATATACCGCCATGTTGTCTGCATGTTTATATACACCATCCATACCATGCACCGCTATAGGTACGATAATATACTGCCATGTTGTCTGCATGTTTATATACACCATCCATGCCATACCATGCACCGCTATAGGTACGATAATATACCGCCATCTTGTCTGCATGTTTATATACACCATCCATACCATACCATGCATCCGCTATACGTACGATAATATACCGCCATCTTTTTTGCATGTTTATATACACCATCCATACCATACCATGCACCCGCTATAGGTACGATAATATACCGCCATCTTTTTTGCATGTTTATATACACCATCCATACTATGCACCGCTATAGGTATGATAATATACCGCCATCTTGTCTGCATGTTGATATACACCATCCATACTATGCACCGCTATAGGTACGATAATATACCGCCATCTTGTCTGCATGTTTATATACACCATCCATACTATACACCGCTATAGGCATAATAATATACCGCCATGTTGTCTGCATGTTCATATACACCATCCATACCATGCACCGCTATAGGTATGATAATATACCGCCATCTTGTCTGCATGTTTATATACATCATCCATACCATGCACCGCTATAGGTACGATAATATACCGCCATCTTGTCTGCATGTTTTTATACACCATCCATACCATACCATGCACCGCTATAGGTACGATAATATACCGCCATCTTGTCTGCATGTTGATATACACCATCCATACCATACCATGCACCGCTATAGGTACGATAATATACCGCCATCTTGTCTGCATGTTCATATACACCATCCATACCATGCACCGCTATAGGTATGATAATATACCGCCATGTTGTCTGCATGTTTATATACACCATCCATATCATACCATGCACCGCTATAGGTACGATAATATACCGCCATCTTGTCTGCATGTTTATATACACCATCCATACCATGCACCGCTATAGGTATAATAATATACCGCCATCTTGTCTGCATGTTTATATACACCATTCATACTGTGCACCGCTATAGGTACGATAATATACCGCCATCTTGTCTGCATGTTTATATACACCATCCATACTATGCACCACTATAGGTACGATAATATACCGCCATCTTGTCTGCATGTTTATATACACCATCCATACCATGCACCGCTATAGGTATAATAATATACCGCCATGTTGTCTGCATGTTCATATACACCATCCATACCATGCACCGCTATAGGTATGATAATATACCGCCATCTTGTCTGCATGTTTATATACATCATCCATACCATGCACCGCTATAGGTACGATAATATACCGCCATCTTGTCTGCATGTTTATATACACCATCCATACCATACCATGCACCGCTATAGGTACGATAATATACCGCCATCTTGTCTGCATGTTGATATACACCATCCATACCATACCATGCACCGCTATAGGTACGATAATATACCGCCATCTTGTCTGCATGTTCATATACACCATCCATACCATGCACCGCTATAGGTATGATAATATACCGCCATGTTGTCTGCATGTTTATATACACCATCCATATCATACCATGCACCGCTATAGGTACGATAATATACCGCCATCTTGTCTGCATGTTTATATACACCATCCATACCATGCACCGCTATAGGTATAATAATATACCGCCATCTTGTCTGCATGTTTATATACACCATCCATACTGTGCACCGCTATAGGTACGATAATATACCACCATCTTGTCTGCATGTTTATATACACCATCCATACTATGCACCGCTATAGGTATAATAATATACCGCCATGTTGTCTGCATGTTCATATACACCATCCATACTATGCACCGCTATAGGTACGATAATATACCGCCATGTTGTCTGCATGTTCATATACACCATCCATGCTATGCACCGCTATAGGTACGATAATATACCGCCATGTTGTCTGCATGTTCATATACACCATCCATACTATGCACCGCTATAGGTATAATAATATACCGCCATGTTGTCTGCATGTTCATATACACCATCCATACTATGCACCGCTATAGGTACGATAATATACCGCCATGTTGTCTGTATGTTTATATACTCCATCCATACCATACCATTCACCTCTATATGTTCGATAATATACCGCCATGTTGTCTGCATGTTTATATACACCATCCATACTGTGCACCGCTATAGGTACGATAATATACCGCCATCTTCTCTGCATGTTTATATACACCATCCATACCATCTCATGCACCCGCTATAGGTACGATAATATACCGCCATGTTGTCTGCATGTTCATATACACCATCCATACTATGCACCGCTATAGGTACGATAATATACTGCCATGTTGTCTGCATGTTCATATACACCATCCATACCATGCACCTCTATATGTACGATAATATACCGCCATCTTGTCTGCATGTTTATATACACCATCCATACTGTGCACCGCTATAGGTACGATAATATACCGCCATCTTGTCTGCATGTTTATATACACCATCCATACTATGCACCACTATAGGTACGATAATATACTGCCATGTTGTCTGCATGTTTATATACACCATCCATACTATGCACCACTATAGGTACGATAATATACTGCCATGTTGTCTGCATGTTCATATACACCATCCATACCATGCACCTCTATATGTACGATAATATACCGCCATCTTGTCTGCATGTTTATATACACCATCCATACTGTGCACCGCTATAGGTACGATAATATACCGCCATCTTGTCTGCATGTTTATATACACCATCCATACCATGCACCGCTATAGGTACGATAATATACCACCATCTTGTCTGCATGTTTATATACACCATCCATACTATGCACCGCTATAGGTACGATAATATACCGCCATGTTGTCTGCATGTTTATATACACCATCCATACCATGCACCGCTATAGGTACGATAATATACCGCCATCTTGTCTGCATGTTTATATACACCATCCATACCATACTATGCACCGCTATAAGTACGATAATATACCGCCATCTTGTCTGCATGTTTATATACACCATCCATACCATACCATGCACCGCTATAGGTACGATAATATACCGCCATGTTGTCTGCATGTTTATATACACCATCCATACCATACCATGCACCGCTATAGGTACGATAATATACCGCCATGTTGTCTGCATGTTTATATACACCATCCATACCATACCATGCACCGCTATAGGTACGATAATATACCGCCATGTTGTCTGCATTTTTATATACACCATCCATATCATGCACCGCTATAGGTACGATAATATACCGCCATGTTGTCTGCATGTTTATATACACCATCCATACCATGCACCGCTATAGGTACGATAATATACCACCATGTTGTCTGCATGTTTATATACACCATCCATACTATGCACCGCTATAGGTATGATAATATACCACCATCTTGTCTGCATGTTTATATACACCATCCATACCATACCATGCACCGCTATAGGTACGATAATATACCGCCATCTTGTCTGCATGTTTATATACACCATTCATACCATACCATGCACCGCTATAGGTACGATAATATACCACCATCTTGTCTGCATGTTTATATACACCATCCATACCATACCATGCACCGCTATAGGTACGATAATATACCGCCATCTTGTCTGCATGTTTATATACACCATCCATACCATACCATGCACCGCTATAGGTACGATAATATACCGCCATCTTGTCTGCATGTTTATATACACCATCCATACTATGCACCACTATAGGTACGATAATATACCGCCATCTTGTCTGCATGTTTATATACACCATCCATACTATGCACCGCTATAGGTACGATAATATACCACCATGTTGTCTGCATGTTTATATACACCATCCATACCATACCATGCACCGCTATAGGTACGATAATATACCGCCATCTTGTCTGCATTTTTATATACACCATCCATATCATGCACCGCTATAGGTACGATAATATACCGCCATCTTGTCTGTATGTTTATATACACCATCCATACCATGCACCGCTATAGGTACGATAATATACCGCCATCTTGTCTGCATGTTTATATACACCATCCATACCATGCACCGCTATAGGTACGATAATATACCGCCATCTTGTCTGCATGTTTATATACACCATCCATATCATGCACCGCTATAGGTACGATAATATACCGCCATCTTGTCTGCATGTTTATATGCACCATCCATACCATACCATGCACCGCTATAGGTACGATAATATACCGCCATCTTGTCTGCATGTTTATATACACCATCCATACCATACCATGCACCGCTATAGGTACGATAATATACCACCATCTTGTCTGCATATTTATATACACCATCCATACCATAATATGCACCACTATAGGTACGATAATATACCGCCATCTTGTCTGCATGTTTCTATACACCATCCATATCATGCACCGCTATAGGTACGACAATATACCGCCATATTGTCTGCATGTTTATATACACCATCCATAACATACCATGCACCGCTATAGGTACGATAATATACCGCCATCTTGTCTGCATGTTTATATACACCATCCATACCATACCATGCACCCGCTATAGGTACCATAATATACCGCCATCTTGTCTGCATGTTTATATACACCATCCATATCATGCACCGCTATAGGTACGATAATATACCGCCATGTTGTCTGCATGTTCATATACACCATCCATACCATGCACCGCTATAGGTACGATAATATACCGCCATGTTGTCTGCATGTTGATATAAACCATCCATACTATGCACCGCTATAGGTACGATAATATTCCGCCATGTTGTCTGCATGTTCATATACACCATCCATACTATGCACCGCTATAGGTACGATAATATACCGCCATGTTGTCTGCATGTACATATACACCATCCATACTATGCACTGCTATAGTTACGATAATATACCGCCATGTTGTCTGCATGTACATATACACCATCCATACTATGCACCACTATAGGTACGATAATATACCACCATCTTGTCTGCATGTTCGTATACACCATCCATACTATGCACCGCTATAGGTACGATAATATACCGCCATGTTGTCTGCATGTTAATATACACCATCCATACTATGCACCACTATAGGTACGATAATATACCGCCATGTTGTCTGCATGTTCATATACACCACCCATACTATGCACCGCTATAGGTACGATAATATACCACCATCTTGTCTGCATGTTTATATACACCATCCATACCATGCACCGCTATAGGTAGGATAATATACCGCCATCTTGTCTGCATGTTTATATATACCATACATACCATGCACCGCTATAGGTACGATAATATACTGCCATGTTGTCTGCATGTTTATATACACCATCCATACTATGCACCGCTATAGGTACGATAATATACCGCCATCTTGTCTGCATGTTTATATACACCATCCATGCCATACCATGCACCGCTATAGGTACGATAATATACCGCCATCTTGTCTGCATGTTTATATACACCATCCATACCATACCATGCACCCGCTATAGGTACGATAATATACCGCCATCTTTTTTACATGTTTATATACACCATCCATACCATACCATGCACCCGCTATAGGTACGATAATATACCGCCATCTTTTTTGCATGTTTATATACACCATCCATACTATGCACCGCTATAGGTATGATAATATACCGCCATCTTGTCTGCATGTTTATATACACCATCCATACTATGCACCACTATAGGTATAATAATATACCGCCATCTTGTCTGCATGTTGATATACACCATCCATACTATGCACCGCTATAGGTACGATAATATACCGCCATCTTGTCTGCATGTTTATATACACCATCCATACTATACACCGCTATAGGTATAATAATATACCGCCATGTTGTCTGCATGTTCATATACACCATCCATACCATGCACCGCTATAGGTATGATAATATACCGCCATCTTGTCTGCATGTTTATATACATCATCCATACCATGCACCGCTATAGGTACGATAATATACCGCCATCTTGTCTGCATGTTTATATACACCATCCATACCATACCATGCACCGCTATAGGTACGATAATATACCGCCATGTTGTCTGCATGTTGATATACACCATCCATACCATAATATGCACCGCTATAGGTACGATATTATACCGCCATCTTGTCTGCATGTTCATATACACCATCCATACCATACCATGCACCGCTATAGGTACGATATTATACCGCCATCTTGTCTGCATGTTCATATACACCATCCATACCATGCACCGCTATAGGTATGATAATATACCGGCATGCTTTCTGCATGTTTATATACACCATCCATATCATACCATGCACCGCTATAGGTACGATAATATACCGCCATCTTGTCTGCATGTTTATATACACCATCCATACCATGCACCGCTATAGGTATAATAATATACCGCCATCTTGTCTGCATGTTTATATACACCATCCATACCATGCACCGCTATAGGTACGATAATATACCGCCATCTTGTCTGCATGTTTATATACACCATCCATACTATGCACCGCTATAGGTACGATAATATACCGCCATCTTGTCTGCATGTTTATATACACCATCCATACCATGCACCGCTATAGGTACGATAATATACCGCCATCTTGTCTGTATGTTTATATACACCATCCATACCATACCATGCACCGCTATAGGTACGATAATATACCGCCATGTTGTCTGCATGTTCATATACACCATCCATACTATGCACCGCTATAGGTATGATAATATACTGCCATCTTGTCTGCATGTTTATATACACCATCCATACTATGCACCGCTATAGGTATGATAATATATCGCCATCTTGTCTGCATGTTTATATACACCATCCATACCATACCATGCACCGCTATAGGTATAATAATATACCGCCATCTTGTCTGCATGTTGATATACACCATCCATACTATGCACCGCTATAGGTACGATAATATACCGCCATGTTGTCTGCATGTTCATATACACCATCCATACCATACCATGCACCGCTATAGGTACGATAATATACCGCCATGTTGTCTGCATGTTTATATACACCATCCATACCATACCATGCACCGCTATAGGTATAATAATATACCGCCATGTTCTCTGCATGTTCATATACACCATCCATACTATGCACCGCTATAGGTATAATAATATACCGCCATGTTGTCTGCATGTTTATATACACCATCCATACCATACTATGCACCACTATAGGTACGATAATATACCGCCATCTTGTCTGCATGTTTATATACACCATCCATATCATGCACCGCTATAGGTACGATAATATACCGCCATCTTGTCTGCATGTTTATTTACACCATCCATACCATACCATGCACCGCTATAGGTACGATAATATACCGCCATCTTGTCTGCATGTTTATATACACCATCCATACCATACCATGCACCCGCTATAGGTACGATAATATACCGCCATCTTGTCTGCATGTTTATATACACCATCCATATCATGCACCGCTATAGGTACGATAATATACCGCCATGTTGTCTGCATGTTCATATACACCATCCATACCATGCACCGCTATAGGTACGATAATATACCGCCATGTTGTCTGCATGTTGATATAAACCATCCATACTATGCAACGCTATAGGTACGATAATATACCGCCATGTTGTCTGCATGTTCATATACACCATCCATACTATGCACCGCTATAGGTACGATAATATACCGCCATGTTGTCTGCATGTACATATACACCATCCATACTATGCACTGCTATAGTTACGATAATATACCACCATCTTGTCTGCATGTTCGTATACACCATCCATACTATGCACCGCTATAGGTACGATAATATACCGCCATGTTGTCTGCATGTTCATATACACCATCCATACTATGCACCACTATAGGTACGATAATATACCGCCATGTTGTCTGCATGTTAATATACACCATCCATACTATGCACCGCTATAGGTACGATAATATACCGCCATCTTGTCTGCATGTTTTTATACACCATCCATACCATGCACCGCTATAGGTACGATAATATACCGCCATCTTGTCTGCATGTTTATATACACCATCCATACCATGCACCGCTATAGGTACGATAATATACCGCCATCTTGTCTGCATGTTTATATACACCATCCATACCATACCATGCACCGCTATAGGTACGATAATATACCACCATCTTGTCTGCATGTTTATATACACCATCCATACCATACCATGCACCGCTATAGGTACGATAATATACCGCCATGTTGTCTGCATGTTTATATACACCATCCATATCATGCACACGCTATAGGTACGATAATATACCGCCATCTTGTCTGTATGTTTATATACACCATCCATACCATGCACCGCTATAGGTACGATAATATACCGCCATGTTGTCTGCATGTTTATATACACCATCCATACTATGCACCGCTATAGGTATGATAATATACCGCCATCTTGTCTGCATGTTTATATACACCATCCATACCATACCATGCACCCGCTATAGGTACGATAATATACCGCCATCTTTTTTGCATGTTTATATACACCATCCATACCATACCATGCACCCGCTATAGGTACGATAATATACCGCCATCTTTTTTGCATGTTTATATACACCATCCATACTATGCACCGCTATAGGTACGATAATATACCGCCATGTTGTCTGCATGTTTATATACACCATCCATACTATGCACCGCTATAGGTACGATAATATACCTCCATCTTGTCTGCATGTTTATATACACCATCCATACTATGCACCGCTATAGGTATGATAATATACCGCCATCTTGTCTGCATGTTTATATACATCATCCATACCATGCACCGCTATAGGTACGATAATATACCGCCATCTTGTCTGCATGTTTATATACACCATCCATACCATACCATGCACCGCTATAGGTACGATAATATACCGCCATCTTGTCTGCATGTTGATATACACCATCCATACCATACCATGCACCGCTATAGGTACGATAATATACCGCCATCTTGTCTGCATGTTCATATACACCATCCATACTATGCACCGCTATAGGTATAATAATATACCGCCATCTTGTCTGCATGTTTATATACACCATCCATACCATACCATGCACCGCTATAGGTACGATAATATACCGCCATCTTGTCTGCATGTTGATATACACCATCCATACCATGCACCGCTATAGGTATAATAATATACCGCCATCTTGTCTGCATGTTTATATACACCATCCATACCATGCACCGCTATAGGTACGATAATATACCGCCATCTTGTCTGCATGTTTATATACACCATCCATACCATGCACCGCTATAGGTACGATAATATACCGCCATCTTGTCTGTATGTTTATATGCACCATCCATACCATACCATGTACCGCTATAGGTACGATAATATACCGCCATGTTGTCTGCATGTTCATATACACTATCCATACTATGCACCGCTATAGGTACGATAATATACCGCCATGTTGTCTGCATGTTTATATACACCATCCATACCATTCCATGCACCGCTATAGGTATAATAATATACCGCCATCTTGTCTGCATGTTTATATACACCATCCATACCATACCATGCACCGCTATAGGTACGATAATATACTGCCATCTTGTCTGCATGTTTATATACACCATCCATACTATGCACCGCTATAGGTATGATAATATACCGCCATCTTGTCTGCATGTTTATATACACCATCCATACCATTCCATGCACCGCTATAGGTATAATAATATACCGCCATCTTGTCTGCATGTTGATATACACCATCCATACTATGCACCGCTATAGGTACGATAATATACCGCCATGTTGTCTGCATGTTCATATACACCATCCATACCATACCATGCACCGCTATAGGTATAATAATATACCGCCATCTTGTCTGCATGTTGATATACACCATCCATACTATGCACCGCTATAGGTACGATAATATACCGCCATGTTGTCTGCATGTTTATATACACCATCCATACCATACCATGCACCGCTATAGGTATAATAATATACCGCCATGTTCTCTGCATGTTCATATACACCACCCAAACTATGCACCGCTATAGGTATAATAATATACCGCCATGTTCTCTGCATGTTCATATACACCATCCATACTATGCACCGCTATAGGTACGATAATATACCTCCATGTTGTCTGTATGTTTATATACACCATCCATACCATACCATGCACCTCTATATGTACGATAATATACCGCCATGTTGTCTGCATGTTTATATACACCATCCATACCATGCACCGCTATAGGTACGATAATATACCGCCATGTTCTCTGCATGTTTATATACACCATCCATACTATGCACCGCTATAGGTATAATAATATACCGCCATCTTGTCTGCATGTTTATATACACCATCCATACTGTGCACCGCTATAGGTACGATAATATACCACCATCTTGTCTGCATGTTTATATACACCATCCATACTATGCACCGCTATAGGTACGATAATATACCGCCATGTTGTCTGCATGTTCATATACACCATCCATACTATGCACCGCTATAGGTATAATAATATACCGCCATGTTGTCTGCATGTTCATATACACCATCCATACTATGCACCGCTTTAGGTACGATAATATACCGCCATGTTGTCTGCATGTTCATATACACCATCCATACTATGCACCGCTTTAGGTACGATAATATACCGCCATGTTGTCTGCATGTTCATATACACCATCCATACCATGCACCGCTATAGGTACGATAATATACCACCATCTTGTCTGCATGTTTATATACACCATCCATACTATGCACCGCTATAGGTACGATAATATACCACCATCTTGTCTGCATGTTTATATACACCATCCATACTATGCACCGCTATAGGTACGATAATATACCGCCATGTTGTCTGCATGTTCATATACACCATCCATACTATGCACCGCTATAGGTACGATAATATACCACCATCTTGTCTGCATGTTTATATACACCATCCATACTATGCACCGCTATAGGTACGATAATATACCGCCATGTTGTCTGCATGTTCATATACACCATCCATACCATGCACCGCTATAGGTACGATAATATACCGCCATCTTGTCTGCATGTTTATATACACCATCCATACTATGCACCGCTATAGGTACGATAATATACCGCCATGTTGTCTGCATGTTCATATACACCATCCATACTATGCACCGCTATAGGTATAATAATATACCGCCATGTTGTCTGCATGTTCATATACACCATCCATACTATGCACCGCTATAGGTACGATAATATACCGCCATCTTGTCTGCATGTTTATATACACCATCCATACTATGCACCGCTTTAGGTACGATAATATACCGCCATGTTGTCTGCATGTTTATATACACCATCCATACCATGCACCGCTATACGTACGATAATATACCGCCATCTTGTCTGCATGTTCATATACACCATCCATACTATGCACCGCTTTAGGTACGATAATATACCGCCATGTTGTCTGCATGTTTATATACACCATCCATACCATGCACCGCTATAGGTACGATAATATACCGCCATGTTCTCTGCATGTTTATATACACCATCCATGCTATGCACCGCTATAGGTACGATAATATACCGCCATGTTGTCTGCATGTTCATATACACCATCCATACTATGCACCGCTATAGGTATAATAATATACCGCCATGTTGTCTGCATGTTCATATACACCATCCATACTATGCACCTCTATATGTACGATAATATACCGCCATGTTCTCTGCATGTTTATATACACCATACATACTATGCACCGCTATAGGTACGATAATATACTGCCATGTTGTCTGCATGTTTATATACACCATCCATACTGTGCACCGCTATAGGTACGATAATATACCGCCATGTTGTCTGCATGTTTATATACACCATCCATACTATGCACCGCTATAGGTACGATAATATACCGCCATGTTCTCTGCATGTTCATATACACCATCCATACTATGCACCGCTATAGGTACGATAATATACCGCCATGTTCTCTGCATCTTCATATACACCATCCATACTATGCACCGCTATAGGTACGATAATATACCGCCATGTTGTCTGCATGTTTATATACACCATCCATACTGTGCACCGCTATAGGTACGATAATATACCGCCATGTTCTCTGCATGTTTATATACACCATCCACACTATGCACCGCTATAGGTACGATAATATACCGCCATGTTGTCTGCATGTACATATACACCATCCATACTATGCACCGCTATAGGTACGATAATATACCGCCATGTTGTCTGCATGTTCATATACACCATCCATACTGTGCACCGCTATAGTTACGATAATATACCGCCATGTTCTCTGCATGTTCATATACACCATCCATACTATGCACCGCTATAGGTACGATAATATACCGCCATGTTCTCTGCATCTTCATATACACCATCCATACTATGCACCGCTATAGGTACGATAATATACCGCCATGTTGTCTGCATGTTTATATACACCATCCATACTGTGCACCGCTATAGGTACGATAATATACCGCCATGTTCTCTGCATGTTTATATACACCATCCACACTATGCACCGCTATAGGTACGATAATATACCGCCATGTTGTCTGCATGTACATATACACCATCCATACTATGCACCGCTATAGTTACGATAATATACCACCATCTTGTCTGCATGTTCGTATACACCATCCATACTATGCACCGCTATAGGTATGATAATATACCGCCATGTTGTCTGCATGTTCATATACACCATCCATACTATGCACCACTATAGGTACGATAATATACCGCCATGTTGTCTGCATGTTAATATACACCATCCATACTATGCACCGCTATAGGTACGATAATATACCGCCATCTTGTCTGCATGTTTATATACACCATCCATACCATGCACCGCTATAGGTACGATAATATACCGCCATCTTGTCTGCATGTTTATATACACCATCCATACCATGCACCGCTATAGGTACGATAATATACCGCCATCTTGTCTGCATGTTTATATACACCATCCATACCATACCATGCACCGCTATAGGTACGATAATATACCACCATGTTGTCTGCATGTTCATATACACCATCCATACTATGCACCGCTAGAGGTAAGATAATATACCACCATGTTGTCTGCATGTTTATATACATCATCCATACCATACCATGCACCGCTATAGGTACGATAATATACCGCCATCTTGTCTGCATGTTTATATACACCATCCATATCATGCACCCGCTATAGGTACGATAATATACCGCCATCTTGTCTGCATGTTTATATACACCATCCATACCATGCACCGCTATAGGTACGATAATATACTGCCATGTTGTCTGCATGTTTATATACACCATCCATGCCATACCATGCACCGCTAGAGGTACGATAATATACCGCCATCTTGTCTGCATGTTTATATACACCATCCATATCATGCACCGCTATAGGTACGATAATATACCGCCATCTTTTTTGCATGTTTATATACACCATCCATACCATACTATGCACCGCTATAGGTACGATAATATACTGCCATCTTGTATGCATGTTTATATACACCATCCATACTATGCACCGCTATAGGTACGATAATATACCGCCATCTTTTTTGCATGTTTATATACACCATCCATACCATACTATGCACCGCTATAGGTATGATAATATACCGCCATCTTGTCTGCATGTTTATATACACCATCCATACCATACCATGCACCGCTATAGGTATAATAATATACCGCCATCTTGTCTGCATGTTGATATACACCATCCATACTATGCACCGCTATAGGTACGATAATATACCGCCATGTTGTCTGCATGTTCATATACACCATCCATACTATACACCGCTATAGGTATAATAATATACCGCCATGTTGTCTGCATGTTCATATACACCATCCATACCATGCACCGCTATAGGTATGATAATATACCGCCATCTTGTCTGCATGTTTATATACATCATCCATACCATGCACCGCTATAGGTACGACAATATACCGCCATCTTGTCTGCATGTTTATATACACCATCCATACCATACCATGCACCGCTATAGGTACGATAATATACCGCCATCTTGTCTGCATGTTGATATACACCATCCATACTATGCACCGCTATAGGTACGATAATATACCGCCATGTTGTCTGCATGTTCATATACACCATCCATACTATGCACCGCTATAGGTACGATAATATACCGCCATCTTGTCTGCATGTTCATATACACCATCCATACCATGCACCGCTGTAGGTATAATAATATACCGCCATCTTGTCTGCATGTTTATATACACCATCCTTACCATGCACCGCTATAGGTATAATAATATACCGCCATCTTGTCTGCATGTTTATATACACCATCCATACCATGCACCGCTATAGGTACGATAATATACCGCCATCTTGTCTGTATGTTTATATACGCCATCCATACCATACCATGCACCGCTATAGGTATGATAATATACCGCCATGTTGTCTGCATGTTCATATACACCATCCATACCATGCACCACTATAGGTATGATAATATACCGCCATCTTGTCTGCATGTTTATATACACCATCCATACTATGCACCGCTATAGGTATGATAATATACCGCCATCTTGTCTGCATGTTTATATACACCATCCATACCATACCATGCACCGCTATAGGTATAATAATATACCGCCATCTTGTCTGCATGTTTATATACACCATCCTTACCATGCACCGCTATAGGTATAATAATATACCGCCATCTTGTCTGCATGTTTATATACACCATCCATACCATGCACCGCTATAGGTACGATAATACACCGCCATCTTGTCTGTATGTTTATATACGCCATCCATACCATACCATGCACCGCTATAGGTATGATAATATACCGCCATGTTGTCTGCATGTTCATATACACCATCCATACCATGCACCGCTATAGGTATGATAATATACTGCCATCTTGTCTGCATGTTTATATACACCATCCATACTGTGCACCGCTATAGGTACGATAATATACCGCCATATTGTCTGCATGTTTATATACACCATCCATACTATGCACCGCTATAGGTACGATAATATACCGCCATCTTGTCTGCATGTTTATATACATCATCCATACTATACACCGCTATAGTTATAATAATATACCGCCATCTTGTCTGCATGTTTATATACATCATCCATACTATACACCACTATAGGTATGATAATATACCGCCATCTTGTCTGCATGTTTATATACACCATCCATACCATACCATGCACCGCTATAGGTATGATAATATACCGCCATCTTGTCTGCATGTTTATATACACCATCCATACCATGCACCGCTATAGGTACGATAATATACCGCCATCTTGTCTGCATGTTTATATACACCATCCATACCATACCATGCACCGCTATAGGTACGATAATATACCGCCATCTTGTCTGCATGTTGATATACACCATCCATACCATACCATGCACCGCTATAGGTACGATAATATACCGCCATCTTGTCTGCATGTTCATATACACCATCCATACTATGCACCGCTATAGGTATGATAATATACCGCCATCTTGTCTGCATGTTTATATACACCATCCATACCATACCATGCACCGCTATAGGTATAATAATATACCGCCATCTTGTCTGCATGTTGATATACACCATCCATACTATGCACCGCTATAGGTACGATAATATACCGCCATCTTGTCTGCATGTTTATATACACCATCCATACTATACACCGCTATAGGTATAATAATATACCGCCATGTTGTCTGCATGTTCATATACACCATCCATACTATGCACCGCTATAGGTACGATAATATACCGCCATCTTGTCTGCATGTTTATATACACCATCCATACCATGCACCGCTATAGGTACGATAATATACCGCCATCTTGTCTGCATGTTTATATACACCATCCATACCATGCACCGCTATAGGTACGATAATATACCGCCATGTTCTCTGCATGTTTATATACACCATCCATACCATGCACCGCTATAGGTACGATAATATACCGCCATCTTGTCTGCATGTTTATATACACCATCCATACCATGCACCGCTATAGGTACGATAATATACCGCCATGTTCTCTGCATGTTTATATACACCATCCATACCATGCACCGCTATAGGTACGATAATATACCGCCATCTTGTCTGCATGTTTATATACACCATCCATATCATGCACCGCTATAGGTACGATAATATACCGCCATCTTGTCTGCATGTTCATATACACCATCCATACCATGCACCGCTATAGGTACGATAATATACCGCCATCTTGTCTGCATGTTCATATACACCATCCATACTATGCACCACTATAGGTACGATAATATACCGCCATGTTGTCTGCATGTTTATATACACCATCCATACTATGCACCGCTATAGGTACGATAATATACCGCCATCTTGTCTGCATGTTTATATACACCATCCATACCATGCACTGCTATAGGTACGATAATATACCGCCATCTTGTCTGCATGTTTATATACACCATCCATACTATACACCGCTATATGTATAATAATATACCGCCATGTTGTCTGCATGTTCATATACACCATCCATACTATGCACCGCTATAGGTACGATAATATACCGCCATCTTGTCTGCATGTTTATATACACCATCCATACCATGCACCGCTATAGGTACGATAATATACCGCCATCTTGTCTGCATGTTTATATACACCATCCATACTATGCACCACTATAGGTACGATAATATACCGCCATGTTCTCTGCATGTTTATATACACCATCCATACCATGCACCGCTATAGGTACGATAATATACCGCCATGTTCTCTGCATGTTTATATACACCATCCATACCATGCACCGCTATAGGTACGATAATATACCGCCATCTTGTCTGCATGTTTATATACACCATCCATACTATGCACCGCTATAGGTACGATAATATACCGCCATGTTCTCTGCATGTTTATATACACCATCCATACCATGCACCGCTATAGGTACGATAATATACCGCCATCTTGTCTGCATGTTTATATACACCATCCATACTATGCACCGCTATAGGTACGATAATATACCGCCATCTTGTCTGCATGTTTATATACACCATCCATACCATGCACCGCTATAGGTACGATAATATACCGCCATGTTGTCTGCATGTTTATATACACCATCCATACTATGCACCGCTATAGGTACGATAATATACCGCCATCTTGTCTGCATGTTTATATACACCATCCATACCATGCACCGCTATAGGTACGATATTATACCGCCATCTTGTCTGCATGTTTATATACACCATCCATACCATGCACCGCTATAGGTACGATAATATACCGCCATGTTGTCTGCATGTTCATATACACCATCCATACTATGCACCGCTATAGGTACGATAATATACCGCCATCTTGTCTGCATGTTTATATACACCATCCATACTATGCACCGCTATAGGTACGATAATATACCGCCATGTTCTCTGCATGTTTATATACACCATCCATACCATGCACCGCTATAGGTACGATAATATACCGCCATCTTGTCTGCATGTTTATATACACCATCCATACCATGCACCGCTATAGGTACGATAATATACCGCCATCTTGTCTGCATGTTTATATACACCATCCATACCATGCACCGCTATAGGTACGATAATATACCGCCATGTTCTGTGCATGTTTATATACACCATCCATACCATGCACCGCTATAGGTACGATAATATACCGCCATCTTGTCTGCATGTTTATATACACCATCCATACTATGCACCGCTATAGGTACGATAATATACCGCCATGTTCTCTGCATGTTTATATACACCATCCATACCATGCACCGCTATAGGTATGATAATATACCGCCATCTTGTCTGCATGTTTATATACACCATCCATATCATGCACCGCTATAGGTATGATAATATACCGCCATCTTGTCTGCATGTTTATATACACCATCCATACCATGCACCGCTATAGGTACGATAATATACCGCCATCTTGTCTGCATGTTTATATACACCATCCATATCATGCACCGCTATAGGTATGATAATATACCGCCATCTTGTCTGCATGTTTATATACACCATCCATACTATGCACCGCTATAGGTACGATAATATACCGCCATGTTCTCTGCATGTTTATATACACCATCCATACCATGCACTGCTATAGGTACGATAATATACCGCCATCTTGTCTGCATGTTTATATACACCATCCATACTATACACCGCTATAGGTATAATAATATACCGCCATGTTGTCTGCATGTTCATATACACCATCCATACTATGCACCGCTATAGGTACGATAATATACCGCCATCTTGTCTGCATGTTTATGTACACCATCCATACCATGCACCGCTATAGGTACGATAATATACCGCCATCTTGTCTGCATGTTTATATACACCATCCATACCATGCACCGCTATAGGTACGATAATATACCGCCATGTTCTCTGCATGTTTATATACACCATCCATACCATGCACCGCTATAGGTACGATAATATACCGCCATCTTGTCTGCATGTTTATATACACCATCCATACTATGCACCGCTATAGGTACGATAATATACCGCCATGTTCTCTGCATGTTTATATACACCATCCATACCATGCACCGCTATAGGTACGATAATATACCGCCATCTTGTCTGCATGTTTATATACACCATCCATATCATGCACCGCTATAGGTATGATAATATACCGCCATCTTGTCTGCATGTTTATATACACCATCCATATCATGCACCGCTATAGGTATGATAATATACCGCCATCTTGTCTGCATGTTTATATACACCATCCATACCATACCATGCACCTCTATAGGTATGATAATATACCGCCATCTTGTCTGCATGTTTATATACACCATCCATACCATACTATGCACCGCTATAGGTACGATAATATACCGCCATCTTGTCTGCATGTTTATATACACCATCCATACCATGCACCGCTATAGGTGCGATAATATACCGCCATGTTGTCTGCATGTTTATATACACCATCCATACTATGCACCGCTATAGGTACGATAATATACCGCCATCTTGTCTGCATGTTTATATACACCATCCATACTATGCACCGCTATAGGTACGATAATATACCGCCATGTTGGCTGCATGTTTATATACACCATCCATACTATGCACCGCTATAGGTACGATAATATACCGCCATGTTGGCTGCATGTTTATATACACCATCCATACCATACCATGCACCGCTATAGGTATGATAATATACCGCCATCTTGTCTGCATGTTTATATACACCATCCATACTATGCACCGCTATAGGTACGATAATATACCGCCATGTTGGCTGCATGTTTATATACACCATCCATACTATGCACCGCTATAGGTACGATAATATACCGCCATGTTGTCTGCATGTTTATATACACCATCCATACCATGCACCGCTATAGGTATGATAATATACCGCCATCTTGTCTGCATGTTTATATACACCATCCATACCATGCACCGCTATAGGTACGATAATATACCGCCATCTTGTCTGCAGGTTTATATACACCATCCATACCATACCATGCACCGCTATAGGTACGATAATATACCACCATCTTGTCTGCATGTTTATATACACCATCCATACTATGCACCGCTATAGGTACGATAATATACCGCCATCTTGTCTGCATGTTCATATACACCATCCATACTATGCACCGCTATAGGTATAATAATATACCGCCATCTTGTCTGCATGTTTATATACACCATCCATACCATGCACCGCTATAGGTACGATAATATACCGCCATGTTCTCTGCATGTTTATATACACCATCCATACCATGCACCGCTATAGGTACGATAATATACCGCCATCTTGTCTGCATGTTTATATACACCATCCATACTATGCACCGCTATAGGTACGATAATATACCGCCATGTTCTCTGCATGTTTATATACACCATCCATACCATGCACCGCTATAGGTACGATAATATACCGCCATCTTGTCTGCATGTTTATATACACCATCCATATCATGCACCGCTATAGGTATGATAATATACCGCCATCTTGTCTGCATGTTTATATACACCATCCATACCATGCACCGCTATAGGTACGATAATATACCGCCATCTTGTCTGCATGTTTATATACACCATCCATATCATGCACCGCTATAGGTATGATAATATACCGCCATCTTGTCTGCATGTTTATATACACCATCCATACTATGCACCGCTATAGGTACGATAATATACCGCCATGTTCTCTGCATGTTTATATACACCATCCATACCATGCACTGCTATAGGTACGATAATATACCGCCATCTTGTCTGCATGTTTATATACACCATCCATACTATACACCGCTATAGGTATAATAATATACCGCCATGTTGTCTGCATGTTCATATACACCATCCATACTATGCACCGCTATAGGTACGATAATATACCGCCATCTTGTCTGCATGTTTATGTACACCATCCATACCATGCACCGCTATAGGTACGATAATATACCGCCATCTTGTCTGCATGTTTATATACACCATCCATACCATGCACCGCTATAGGTACGATAATATACCGCCATGTTCTCTGCATGTTTATATACACCATCCATACCATGCACCGCTATAGGTACGATAATATACCGCCATCTTGTCTGCATGTTTATATACACCATCCATACTATGCACCGCTATAGGTACGATAATATACCGCCATGTTCTCTGCATGTTTATATACACCATCCATACCATGCACCGCTATAGGTAC